>NC_048438.1:6823271-6975577 GCF_004353265.1 Vitis riparia | reverse complement strand
ACCAGATTGTATGGGGTAGGTTAAGGATTAATCTGGGTGCCTGTAGCATGAAAGTGAAAGGAATTTTGGGTCACCAAGGCGCCTCCCATTAAAATATATCTTTTAGCTCCTTTTAAAACCTATACTTAGTATCCTCTTTCCCGTGTTATGTGAGTGTCCTATCGTCCTCCCATGAAAATAAAATTATAATTAATAATTAAAATTTTAAATCAAAAATAAAATTATAATTACTAATTAATATTTCAATTAAAAAATAAAGCTTCAATCAATAATTAAAACTTTATTTTTAGCTAAAACGTTAATTGATAAATAAAATTTCAGGTTAACAGTTTTTTGTGAAAAAGATTTATATTCTTTCCACGGGCAAGTTGAACATAGACTTAAATTTCAATTAGAATGATAAACATTTATGGAGCCAAATGTAAATCCGCAGTCTTGGGCATGGTATTATCGAGCCATGCTTGGTTACCGAAAATTACTCTAAGGTATCATACCCACCTTTTAGGCCAATAAAATTAAGAAACATGCCAAGGAAATTAAAAAAACCAATTCTCCAGGTTTAGCACAGTTACGGTCCGGTCGCCAAGGGAATTAATCCTATGCACACACATTGCTATGATTGTTTGCAATAACCAATTATATAAAATCTATTGAAATATTTTATATAATTAACTTTTTGGAATTTTTTTTATCAAGTTGTAAAATAAAGAAAATTTAGGAATTTTTTTTTTTTGTAAAATGATAAAATTTTACAAAAATGATAAATTTTTTTGTAAAATATAGAAAAGGATACAAGGCTATTAATTCATAATTGTATGATAACCTTTTAGTATTTCAATCTTTGAATTTTTTTTGGAGATTATTTCCATAAATTCCACATTCCAAAAACAATGATAATCTTTACACAATATTATTGTCATTTAAAGTGGGAAAAAATATAAAAATAAAATAAAATATTCAAAAAATTTAGAAATTGCAAAAAATATGAGGATATGAAGAATGTGAGGATTGTCATATTTTTCGTACTCTCCTCACATTTTTCATACCCCTACCCATTTGAATATTTTAATCTTTTAATTTTTTTTTTCAAACAATATTTACTTCAATTTCAATTGTAATTAGTGTTTTTACACAATATTATTGTCAAATGAAGTAAAAAAAATATATCAAAATTAAAATTTTCAAAAAATTTAAAGGGTACAAAAATGCGAAGAGGGTACGAAGAATGTGAAGAGCCTCACTTTTCTCGTACCCTCATCACATTCTTCATACCTATTGTAATTTTTAAATTTTAAAAAAATTATTTTTCAATTTTTTTAACATTATTTGCATCAATTTCAAATGTAATTAATATTTTTACCCAATATTATCGTAAAGTGATGTGAAGAAAAATTTAAAATTAATTAATTAAATAATTTTAGAGGGTACAAAAAAAATATGAAAATAGTATGATGAATGTGACGAGGGTACGAGAAATGTGAGGATACAAGAAATTAAAAATAAAAAATAAAAATCTCATACCCTCCTCACATTCTTTGTACCCCTACAAATTTTTTAATATTTTAATATTTTAAATTTTTTGAACATTATTTACTTAAATTTCAAGTGTAATTAGTCTTTTTACAATATATTATTGTCAAAGTCAATTAAATTTAGAGGGTACAACAAATATGAGGAGTGTGCGAGAAATGTGAAGAAGGTATGAGAAATATAAGGGTACAAGAAATAAAAAATAATAATAATTCTCGTTCCCTCTTCACATTCTTGTACTCTCCTCACATTCTTTGTATTTTCACCAATTTTTGAATATTTTAAATTTTTTTCGAATATTATTTGCTTAAGTTTCAACAAAATTCTCATACCCTTCTCACATTTTTCGTACCCCACCAATTTTGTAATATTTTAATATATATATATAATATATATATATATATATATATATATATATATTAACATTATTTGTTTCAATTTCAAGTGTATTTAGTCTTTTTACACAATATTATTGTCAAGTGAAGTGAAAAAAAAAAAAACATAAAATTAAAATTTTCAAAAAAATTAAAGGATACAAAAAATGTGAAAAGGGTATAAAGAATATGAAGAGGGTGCATGAAATGTGAGGGTAAAAGAAATAAAAAAAACAAAATTCTCATCCCCTCTTCACATTTCTCGTACCCTTCTCACATTCTTTATACCTTTACCAACTTTTGAATATTTTAATCTTTTAATTTTAACTCATCTACCCTTATAAATTGTGTCTTTAAGGAATATGATCTTAAAGTAGGACCCATTGGGATCCATAGGAGTACTGGCTCCCTTAGAATCAAATTCTGAAATTGATTCAACATCCCACTATAGAGAGTCAACTGCACTTTAGTACCCTATGTATATTACAATAAGACACCAAGTACTTGGGTTTATGATCTACTATCTATTGCATGCAAACTCCCCATGAACCTATGTCCGTAATCTAATAAGGAGGTGTTGTCACCTATCAAGATTACCCCTCAAATCCTTTAGTTACGGGTCATACTTATTACATGATTAAATGACATACTTTAACTCTAATGAGCATATGTCAAATTCCACTAAAGGAATTATTCTATGATCACATGTCCTCTGGATCACCCAAGGGGACATATCGTCTCAATCCCATGAGATATCATGGTGCCTCTATTGAGAATACCTATTGTCATTAGCCTCCATCAACAATGACACAATTCATAGGGATATATGACCACTTTAGGGTTTCACTCATAGGTTAAAGTCTTCTATTAACTTTGGCATAGACTCAATATCTTCTAAGATTGAGAGTCTATATAGTATACTAGTTTGGTGAATCATGACAATTAATAGCCTTGTGTCATGATTCACCGCAGGTTTTATCTAGTGTGCATCACATACACTGGTACTCTTCATAGGAAACCCAGCCCAACGGCTAAGACCAATCATCTCTCTAATTAGGAGGTAGTGCACTATAGTCTCTACTGGATTGCCTAAATCCATGAACCAACTGTGGACAACTTATCTACTTACAAGGAATCCATGACTTGTACTTTTGTGCAACTTCTAATGCACCCGAATCATGTACAATGTAAGAAACATGGGTTGAATGCTCAAATCAACGTTAATACACTAGAGGGATAACAAGGAGATAGTTAAGTCTAACTTTGTTACATCATGTCTTGCTTAGTTAAGTTTAACTTTGTTACATCATGTCTTGCTTAGTTAAGTTTAACTTCATTACATCATGTCTTGCTTTTAGGGGCTTAATCCTAACAAGCTCCTACTACCCCAAAAGTAGACTGGGGTACTGTAGAAAAAATCTACTCTACAGCCATGTCACCTCTCTATACTATCCCACAACAAGGTATCACTTGTTTTCTATATGTTATCTCTTATAGTGGTACTTTAGTTATTTGGACTATGCCACCGTCCCATATAACAATATCTTAGACGATATAGCCAATGGAAATACCCATAAGCTAAAAGGCTTCCTTTGTTGCTATAGAAGTAACAAAAACCACTTAGAGTGTACACATTCCCTGAGGTAGACTTGCGAGAGTCCTCATTAGACTGAAAGTCTAATTTCTCAATACAAGGACTCACAAACATATCATTCTTTGTTCTCTAAGGATACTAGAGTATATGTTTGAAATTCGCTCAAAACTCTAATCAAGAAATGAACTAATATTCACTCATTATTCCTACAACAAAGCAAATATCTGGTCTAGCACATAGCATTGTATGCTTAAGGCTATCAATTGTAGAGGCATTGGATACCACTTTAATGTGATCTTTCTCCACAAATGTCCAAGGACATTGATCCTAAGAAAGATGACTCCAAATCCAAAGAGTAACAAACCCTTCTTGGAGTTTTACATCATATACTTGACCAAATGCTCATTAATGTAGATGACATGGCATAATTTTTCCTATTCCTGCAATGCTAAAAGACCTTAACCTTAAGAATATATTACACATTCCTCTAAATTTTTATCTAGAACTGAGTAAACAACTAGATCTTGACAGATGACAATATCCTTACATCATATCCAATGAGTAGATTATCATCCACCTACAAGATCTTAGAGCATTACTACACTCCCCTGTGCTTTCATGTACACACAAGGCCTATTGCTATGAAAATGTTTGGTTGCTATATCTCATAAATCAAACACACTGCAATAGATAAGAGTAATCTACTAGATTTGAGTATGATCACTATTGAAAAGGTTTTCCATAGTTGAAACAAAGTTCCAAACTATAACCTTTAACTATAGTCTTAGCCATATAAAACTCATGCTTTCCATCTACTCCTGTGTTCCTCTTATAGACCAACTTACACCTATGAGTTTTATCTCTTTAGGTGTCCTACAGGAACCCAAACTATGTTAGAATACAAAGATTCTAACTACCTCTTCATAGCTCATTACCTTAAGTGAGTATAAACATTGCTCAATGCTTCATCATAATCTATGACATATAAACTTCCATTACGATGAGGCATTGGTGTACTAGAAATCATAGAAACGGTATGCCTTTAACCCTCTAGATCCACAACATCCTATGCAATGTGGGACTATTTTCTAATTTCTCCTCCAATCTATATCATTCTTTGCCTTATTCCTTATCATATAGTCTTAAATTTTTTTTTTTGGCATTTGTGCTAACAAATATCTTTTAGTGATCCTAACTATAAAGGTAGTAACCCAAAAATGCTCTTATATATCCTATAAATTGACATACCTCTTAAGAAAAAGGGTAACCACCTTTTTAAAAAATAGTAGGTAAAATATACTTGATACATACCTTCAACCTTTTCCTTGTTTTACATTTTGGTCTCTTATATTTGAAATCCATCATTTTATCTATTCAAACTTATTAGAAATCAACACTTCAATATCATTTGCAAACCCTTTATAAATTGTAAAAAAGGATTTTTTTTTTTTTTTTTTCTGTATTCTTGTTTGAACATTGGTTTGAATTTAGGTAAAACCAATTTTGAATTCATAGCCTTGGGTAGTATTTCCCAAACATCTTTATTTTATTATTTATTAACTAACCCTTCATGTCTTGCAGAAGCACGTTACAAGTTATCTATGCTATCCAAGTACACCCCCTGTCACCTACCTTCTAAATTTTGTGAATATGCTCATCACTATGAACCGTGCCTATGTTTGGTAGTGCATGGGTGTCTTGATATATTGTTTCATTGTTCGATTATTTATGATAAAACGCATGCTGGGTGATATTCTATTTGAACTAACTTTAATGTCTTCTGATAGCGCTTAAAAACAATCCAGGTATGCACCTTAAATCTTCTTTATGATTTGTGATTGGTTCTTTTGTTTAGCATGATATTTTTTTAAATCACCTTAGTCTACCTAGGCACCCTCAATCAACCAATTAATTGTCCCAATTCTCTCAACTTAGCTAGTAAAGACCCCTTTAGGGCTTAGAGGGGTGCTACCTCTTAGAGGTAACTTCCCAATAGGTAACCTGATCCCCGAACCTAGACTCAAGTTTTTCAAAGACACGTTTTTCCAAAAACTATAGTCACTTTTTTAGGGTTTTCTTTCTTATTTTATTTTCCCTTTTAAAATAAAATAAAATAAGTGGCGACTCCGACTTTTCCAATTTTTTTTTTTTTTTACCAATAAAAGTGAATATCATTGATTGAGTGGGAGCGCATGTGAAAAATGCGGGACCACACTATGGCTTTTGTAGTACTCCAGGTATTGTTCTCAAGGACTAGCTTATGGAAATAGTCAATACTAGAATAAATGAATTGCTTTCGTTTAAATCCTTAAGTGAAAAACACTATGAGAATAATGTGAAACTAAGTAAAAGAAAATAAATTAATAACAAAATGGATATTGATATTAAATTTGATTGACTCAAGTTTGGGGCTTTCCACAATCCAAATTAGGGTATAGAAATTAGAGAAAACAAGGGTCTTTTAAGTAATATGATCTTAGGGTTTTGAGATCCTTGGCCCCTCATGATCAAGTTGAGTTCTATAACACAAAATTGCATCCGAAACCTAATTTTTCCTTTTTAAAAAAAATTCCTAAAACCATCAAATGAATGAGATTGATTACTAGTTTAAGATTTGGCCTTTTAACCCTTCCTACTCCTTATAGTTTTGTTTTGGGGCAAATAACAATAGAGAAAACGAGGATAACTAATGATAAAGAATTACCAAAAATCACTAGTATCGGGTAATAACCTACCATATCATTCCCTAAACTAACTCACAAGGATAGGATAAAAAAATGATAAATTGTCACCCAACCTATAATTAATCTCATTGATATAATAATTTACCCATTGTCCCTATAGGTTTCCTAACCCTTAGGTTTTCATACTGTAAGCCCTAAGTTGGCTCTTAACCTCTAATGGGGGTGATGTCACATTCACAATCCATAATATGGTAAAAATCCATCATTTGAATCAAAAGAACCTAAAATAATATATTTAATAAAGAAGAAAAAGAAAACAAACCAAAGTTTTCATCTTCTTCCACATTCAATGTCAAACTCTCTGGAAAAAAAATAAAAAATCCAAGGTCCCCAAAACTAGAACTAAGAGAGTTTAGATAATATCATCAATTACCTAACCTGTGGCACACTCTCATTGGCCACTTATTACAAAAATAATTACCTAAAAATGATTAAAAAATAATAAAATGGTGATTTCTAGTCGTGTGGGGTCCATTTAGGGGTGATGGAGTGTCTTAGATGCAATTCCCAAGGTAGAGGAGGCGAAACATCAAAGTGGCAGTGGGTGAATTTGAAATTGGTGTCATTTTGATGTGGATTTTGAATTCATAAGTTGAATTTCGAAATGATTTCGAAATGACCCTTTAGCTTTGTGTAGTTGTCTTCAAATAGCCATAACTTCTTCATTTCAGCTTCAATTTGCACACTGTTTGAAGTGTTGGACTCCTGACCTCCCAAGCTTCAAAACAATATACCGTATGTATAAAATGGGCTCCAAATTTATCCTCAAATTCAAAGTATATATTACTATCAGATTTTTGAGTTCTAGATTTCCATGTAGCTGAATCTTGCTTCATGCCTCATTTCCTATGTTTTCTTGCCTTCTTTCTTACTCCATTATGATCATTTCTCATATTCCAAACTCATGATATCCTCATCTTGCCTTTCCTCATGGTCCATGAGTCCTGACTCACTTATTTCCTCATTTAACCCTTTCTTGATCTTTCAAAATCTAAAGTGATTCAACTTGCACCATTTTCTTCCCTTGAACCTGAGATAAGTCTCCAAAGTACAAATTAAACTCCTAGCTAGGGCCTTAGCATTAATTTAGGTCAATTTGGGTGATTTGAATGTTCTTTGGTGCACAAATCATATCGAATATGTGTCATTAAAGCACATATTTTGGCTCCAATCATCCCTTTCAACTAAACTTTGCTAGTCCCTAGCAAATGAAAAGAGTAAAGAAAAAAATGAAAAATATGTAATGAGATTCATGAAACCATATTGACTCAACATAACATATTTCACACACAAGATACCCAAGTAGTTAAATTTCCTAGAATTGAGCAAAATGAAACAAGATATGCAATTTCTTGGTTTTCTCACCTTATCTTCATATACATAAATGTGCATCCATGTTTAGCATTCCCCTTAGTGTCTCTTGATTTTCCCCTGATTAGTTTTTTCCACCTAAACCTCATGCACTTAATTTTGGTGTCCCCTCACAGTATTTTTCTTCAAACTTTTCTTAAACTCAAACTTCATCATTCTTTAAGTTAAAGAGGAGGGGAAATTTATTTTGATTTTTCTTTCTTAGTTTAGGAAATCTCCTTCTATATGGCTTAATAAGGATCCACCGGAAACTCCCGAGTTTTCACCCATGGTACCAGGTATTGGGAACCTTTTAGGCTACTTACCCCTCAGGTATTACCCTAGCTTGAGGTAGAACAAGGTCGAATTTCCTAAACATTTATTTATTTTTCTTGTTCAAAACTGAGTTTAGCTTATGTTACAAGCAAGATACTGATGACTCCTAACCAGTCGGTTTTGGGCACCAGGGCTTGAAGACACAAGGCCATTACCCCCTCAGATAATTACTCAAGCTTAAATCAATCATTTTCAATTTTGTTTTTCATCAATTGGTTTTTTTTTTTCATTTCCTCCTTTTATTACTTAAGAACAACTCCTTTTAATCTAAAGAAATTATCTTTATCAAGATACCATAAAGGAATATGTGCTTTGTGTGTGCTTTGTGTGTGCTTTGAGTCTTAAATAGAAAATAACCATAAAAAATTGAAGGTATTCCAAGGATTCAACCTAACTATTTTTGTACTTAAAGGTATATGAAGATAAGATAAGTGAACTAATACTCTTGCTCTAACTGTATTTTTTCTCAAATTCTAAAGAAATAATACTACTTAAAGCATTCTCATGCAAAACAAACCATGAGTTACCAAGGCAAATCAAGAATCTCATTAACTAACCAAAGATAATATGCAAACTTTTGAAAAAAAATTAGGGTTAATAGACCTTCCCCCCTCAACCTAAATTACACATTGTCCCCAATGTGTAGGATATTGGGTTAAAAGAAAGGAAAAATGGAGATGTTATCTCAAGATCATCGAGTGAGAAGTTTGTTATGAGGACTTCATATAAACTAGTCTTGCACAAAAGCAACAAGATTAGTGGCAAAAGTATGCATAGAGAAAAATATAAATGGTAAGAATCTAAAAAAGAGTATAAGAGTATCAGTATGCTCCAAAAATACCATAGTGTATACAACTATATCGAATAAGGTATATATAGAAATGAACATCAAGCACCAATGATAAGATCGACAACTCCATCTATCTCCTCCAACATAGGGGTGGCTACCTGGTCAATATCCTCCAATATAGGTGTAGTAGCCTAATTAGTGATCTCCACGATAAGTGTAACGCCGGCAACCTGTACCATAGGGGGGTCATCCTTAATAATGATGTCCACATTAGTGTTAGTAGTATGAATGGAGATCTCACCATCGTCCTGTCCTGCAGAATCTGGAATATCAATAGTCGAGGTAAAAATCTTAGTTGCGACATCACTTAATGTTTGTAAAATAGGCATGGTCTCATGGGCTACTGTCGGTGCTCTAGTGTTAGAGCCAGAATCAATCACCTTTGTGTTGCCATCAACCTCTAAGTTGGTATCAATTGGTGTAATAAAATCTCCCCTCTGTCTAGATGGAATAATCAAAGAAGTGAGCTGTTGTACAGAAAAAGTGAGGTCATCCATCTAAGTCTCCATCTTACTTAAGCGAGCATCAATGCGAGAGTCCATGGACACAAATAACTTTTGAAGTGTGTCTAGATGAGCCATGATTGATAAGGTACTCAGGGTAGCATTAGCAACCTGAGGCTGTGAAGGTCTAAGAAGATCAAAGGTTGGTACTGCTGGTGTAGAAATAGGAATATACATCAAGCTCTGGGACACATGAAAGAGGTGGTGGAAGAGGAATAAGAAGCACTGGTAAGCTCGTGTCAAAAGTAGGAGTAGGTGGAAGCAGGCTCTCTATAGTAGATGGAAGTGGAACAACATGTAAAGCTTTCTTTCTCCTAGCGCCATAGGTAATCAACTATGACCCTCAATGAATTGTTTGAGCCCACTGATCGATAACATAAGTGTGAGAAGTCATGCGACGATCAGACTTAGGTAACTGGTGTCCACGACGGAGCAAGTAGTATGAGAGCAACTGAGGCAAAGGAATGAGATAACTTTGAGCTAAAGCTAATTGTTTCTTCTTGACCTTTTGAAAAAAATAAAAGATGGTATCCATGATGAGTTGAGGTGGACTCCACCACTTGCCTATGTACATGTGATATAACCCCTATAAGACTAAACCAGAATGCTTTATAGAGTGTCTAAATGGAAAATGTTGGTTCTAATGACCTGATCCTTAAACCATAAGATCTATGGCATCTCAAGGTGAGTGATGGTTGAACAAAAACAAGTATCCCGAGGTGCTAGTATACGTGCAATCCTCAAAAAAGCTGGTCATGATTGAGGTGCAAATTGGGCTTCAAGAAGAGTAGATGATGGTAAACTAAAGGCTGCAACAGTGGTCTCAGTGGAAATAATATCATCTCATTCTTTGATAGAAATATGGAGCTCTCGATACCTCCCTCTCCAATCCTCGAGAATAGAGAAGAACTCTCGTACACTAGCGACATAAAAATATGGCGGAGGATCCATCAATACAAGAAAATAATATCGGTCAAGGAGATGCATGGACTATGTAGTGGGCTAGTAAGTACTAAATGCCTTTATTTCATAAGAGAACTCATGACCAAACTTCAGTCAAGATAGGTCCACCCTAGGGGCATCATCACAAACTATTAGAGATGGAGGACGTGTTAGGCTCAGAGTAGGAGGAGGTGCTCGTGGATGTGGAGGAGTGGTAGTAAGCTTGGTGGTCTTAGGAGTGGTTGAGTGATCAAAATGAGCCTTTGTCTTGGCTTTGACATGCTTGGCTTGACGAGTGACATGCCTCTCGGTAGGCTCACTAATCATTCCACCACTTCAACTTTGGACAAGAGGTCGGGCATGTTTTTGCCTTGGGGAATGCTTAGTCTCATTGTCACTTTGAATAAAAACTTTCCTTTTATCTTGAGCCATCTGAAATAAATGTCGAAAAATAAGCTAAACTTAAAAAAGGGAAATAAATAAATAGAAATAAATACAAAAACTCACAAAGGTTAAGAAAACAGTCCAAAAAAAAATTGGATGCTCATGAAATTTATGGATTCATATGAAATGGTGGTAGACCATTCCTAAAATGTGGGAGAACATTCAAGGTGTCCAACAATGATGAAAACATGAGTCTTGAAGCCTTAGATATAATCCAAACAATACCTAAGTTCAAATATCATGTGACAAGGAAATCAAAGTGATTGGTTAGCTTAGGAGAATGTGTAGAACAAATAGAAAAATCTACTAGAGAGTTTAAAATGTTCTAGAGCATATAAAACATAAATTAGGCAACAATTATGTAAAACTCATGGAAAAATAAGAACTTTGCTCTCAAAGTATTCTAAGATGTTCAACAAGCCCTAAGAATCATGTAGAAAAAATTTCAAAATTTTTCTCCAAGTATAAACCAAAAATTCTAACACCCTGAATTTCCAAGCAAAACAAATGAACGTTATGTAATCAAAATCAATATTGTTGAGTTATGCTAAAATTTTTGGGGGTCGAGCTCCCCGTTGAGCTTGTGGGGGTCGGGGGGTAGCACCCTCTAGAATTGTTTTTTCATTATATTTATTATTTTTTATTTATCTATCCAATCGAAACAATAGAAACCCTAAACAATGTTATTGAGAGTTTGGTAACACTGCATTTTATATGGAGGAACACCGCACAATGAAACCATAAAGATAAAGGAAAATCCATGAAAAATAAACAAGAAATGAGTATGAGTGTAATGCGTACCTGGAATGTGACAAACCCATAATGAACCCTTAAATAACCTTCAATGGAAACTAGGACAATGAACAAGGGAAGAAGAAACAAGGGGAAGAGGAGATAAAGTGGTCTAGAAGTGGAAATGGCCATTTGTAAAGGAGTTTGGTTGATTTTGGAGTGAACTCGAAATAGAAATTAAGTATTTTGAATTGGATTTTTGGTTAAGAAAAGTCATTTTGAAATTTAACTATTGAATTCAAAAATAACCTTATTTTGAATTCGTTAATTAATGGTAAAAAAAATGCCCATTTTAAAATGTAACCATTGGACTCAAAAACTATCTTATTTCAAAATGACTTACTATATACAAAAACATTTCAAACACCTCATTTCGAAATGAAAAAAAAAAATCATTTCTAAATTGGGCAAATTTCGAATTCACCTTCTGAAGTTAAAAAATCTCAATTCTAAAGCAAAAGTTTCAATTTTGAAAAGCCCACCATTTCAAATTTGCTAAATGTAGCCTCAATACAGTGTAAAAAACCTGTTTCAAAATTCCACTAATGATTTCGAAAATAGCTTCATTTTGAAATGGCTCACTGTTGATTCCAACTTCTATTTCGAAATAGCAATTTTTTTTATTTCAAATTTGCCTTCATTTCAAAATAACCCACTGTGGGTGTTGAAGTCCATCTTAAAGCATCAAAATTGCTCATTTCGAAATTCAAAATTCATTGTATTTCAAACTTGTTTTTTGTGAGTTCAAAACACTTATTTCAACATTTACTAGTGATTTCAAAATCAATCTCAATTCGAATTCACTTTCTATATATTTAAAATTGCAATTCCAAGACAAAAATTTTGAATTCAAAAGGATCATAATATTGAAATCACCCATTACTAGTCTTCAAAAGTGTCATCTCCATTTGAGATTTCAAATTCAAAAACAAAGGAATTTTGAATTCATCCACCATACCTTTAGCCCTTTATCATAAAAATTTAGGATTTCTTTCCAAAGGGATACTTAGTTTTGTATTTCATCCTTTGTTTTCAAAATTCACCAATGATCCTCACAAGTAAATTTTTGGGAGGCCTATGGTCTTAAATATAGATCAACGTACCTGTAGGAGCTTTGCCACCTTGAACACTTGTGAGGCTTACCTTTTCACTACATTGAAGTTCGCATTTACCTATATCACTTGGATGTTTGCAAGCTAAGTTGCTACAACTCATAAACTCATTAGTAAGTTAAAGACAACTAAAAAAAATACTAACCATATTGCTAATGACTAATTGAAAATGCAAAACTAAACAAAGGAAAATAAATAAAATAAAACAAAATAAAGAGAAATTAAATAAATAAAAGTTTTACCTAAATTTAATTTTTACCTACTAGATTTTCAGAAAATACTTCAACCTTTTTGAACATTCCCATAAAGAAAATGGAGATTCTCCTTTAATGTCTCAAATCTTTCAATGAAATGCTTTAAGCACTGACCATTAACTTTGAATTCATTACCATTCCTCGGATTTCAAATGGTCATGATGCCATAAGGGAAGACTTCCTTTACCACATAAGGGCCATTCCACCTTGACCTAAGCTTTCTTGGAAAAATGTGACGCTTGGAGTCGTACAACAACACCTTTTCATCTTGCTTTAACTTCATTCATAAAATAAGTTTGTCATGGTAGAATTTGTGTTTTTCCCTTGCATTACGTAAGCATTCATAACTCTAATTTTGATATGCCTCAAGTTCATTAAGATCATATTTCCTTTTAGCTCCAATTTGATCCAAATCAAAGTTCTTTTTTTTATAGCCCAATATGCATGAAGTTCGAGCTCTATAGGCAAATGACATGATTTACCATAAACAGTCCGATACGGTGACGTGCCAAAGACAATCTTATAGGTTGTCCTATATGCCCGAAGTGCATCACTCAACTTGGTAGACCAATCTTTTCTTGTAGTATTGACTACTTTGGTGAGGATTCTCTTAATCTTTCGATTTGCTAGCTCAGCTTGCCCATTTGTTTGAGGGTGATATGGGTGGATACTTTATGTCTCACTCCATATTTATGAAAAAGAGTGGAAAAAGGGCTTGTTACAAAAGTGTGAACCTCCATCACTAATGATTGCTCTCAGAATGTCAAACCTAGAGAAAATATTCTCTTTTAAAAATTTGAGCACCACTTTGTGATCATTGCTCTTGCATACCACTACTTTTACCCATTTAGAAACATAATCCACTCCCACCAAAATATAGAGATTACCAAAAGAATGAGGGAATGGTCCCATAAAGTCAAGGCCCCAACAATCAAAGACCTCAATAACACAAATATAATTTTTTTGGCATTTAATACTTTGTGTTGATTTTTCTCCAGTTGTTGACATTGTGGACAACTTCTGCAGTGAGTGTTACAATCCTTGAACATAGTTAGCCTATAGAATCCACTCTGTAGAATTTTTTCCTGAGTCTTCTGTAGAGCAAAATGACCTTCACAAGCTCTCTTATGGCATATTTGCAACATGTTTTGTTGTCCATCCTCTGGAACACATCTCCGAATAATTTGATATGGACAAAACTTATACAAATATGGATCATCCCAAGCATAGTGTTTTGCTCACCAACAATCAAAGACCTCAACAACACAAATATAATTTTTTGGCATTTGATACTTTGTGTTGATTTTCTCCAGTTGTTGACATTGTGGACAACTTCTGCAGTGAGTGTTACAATCCTTGAACATAGTTGGCCTATAGAATCCACTCTGTAGAATTTTTTCCTAAGTCTTCCGTAGAGCAAAATGACCTCTACAAGCTCTCTCATGGCACATTCACAACATGTTTTGTTGTCCATCCTATGGAACACATCTCTGAATAATTTGATTTGGACAAAACTTATACAAATATGGATCATCCTAAGCATAGTGTTTTGCTTATGAAAGAAAATACTTTTTCATTTCCATGTTCCATTCTGAGGGAAGCTCTCTAGTTGCCAAGTAGTTGGCTATATTTGCAAACCAAGGAAACTTCTCCACTACACAAAGTGCATCATCGAGAAACTCATCATTAATCTATGCTTCCTCAAAATGTGACTCTACTTTAACTTAGGAGAGATGATCAGAAACCACATTCTCTACCCCTTGCTTATCCTTGATTTGCATGTTAAATTCTTGAAGAAGAAGGATCCATATGATAAGTCTTGTTTTGACATCCTTTAGTTGAGTACATATTTCAAGGCCAAATAACCAGTAAAAATTACTATTGAAGTTCCCAAAAGGCAGTTCCTGAATTTATCAAGTGCGAACACCACTGCAAGGAGCTCCTTTTTAGTAGTTGTGTAGTTCTTCTGAGCATCATTGAGGGTCTTACTAGCATAGTACACCACATATGGTTTTCCATCCTTCCTTTGACCTAGTACGACTCTCACTGCATAGTGATTGACATCACACTTGGTGTAGTAGTGAGAAGTGACTTTAGCCTCTCAAAAGTTTCTTGACATGCTTTAGTCCATATGAATTCTACATTCTTAAGTAACAAAGCATAAAGAAGTTGAGAGATTTTTTAGAAGTCCTATATGAACCTTCTATAAAAATCTGCATGCCCCAAAAATTGTATAATTCACATGTTTATTTTATTTTAAAAATTAATTGGATAATTAGTTTTGGTATAATTTTTGTTAATTTTATTTTAAAGATTCTTTGTATGATTAATTTGTATAATTTTTGTTAGTTTAATTTTAAAAATTCATTAGATGGTTAATTTGCATAATTCATGTGTTAGTTTTATTTTAAAAATTAATTAGATGATTAGTTCAAGTATAATTTTTGTTAATTTTATTTTAAAAATTCTTTGTATGATTAATTTGTATAATTTTTCTTAGTTTTATTTTAATGAGATTGATTACCAGTTTAAGATTTGGCTTTTTAACCCTTCTTACTCCTTATAGATTTGTTTTGGGGCAAATAACGATAAGGAAGACGAGGATAACTAATGATAAGAAATTACCAAGAATCACTAGTATCGGGTAATAACCTACTGTATTATTCCCTAAACTAACTCACAAGGATAGGATAAAAAAAATTGATAAATTGTCACCCAAGCAATAATTAATCTCATTGTTATAATAATTTACCCATTGTCCCTATAGGTTTCCTAGCCCTTAGGTTTTCATGCTTTAAGCCCCAAGTTGGCTCTTAACCTCTCAAGGGGGTGATGTCACATTCATAATCCATAATATGGTAAAAATCCATAATTTGAATCAAAAGAACCTAAAACAACATATTTAATAAAGAAGAGAACGAAAACAAACCAAAGTTCTTATCTTCTTCCACCTTCAATGTCAAACTCCCCAGAAAAAAATCCAAGATTCCTAAGACCTAGAACTAAGAGAGTTTATATAATATCATCAATTACCTAACATGTGACACACTCTCATTGGCCACTTATTAAAAAAATAATTACCTAAAAAAGATTAAAAAAATAAAATGGGGATTCCTAGTCGTGTGGGGTCCACTTAGGGAGGATGGAATGCCCTAGATGCAATTCCTAAGGTAAAGGAGGCAAAACATCAAAGTGGCAATGGGTGAATTTGAAATTGGTGTCATTTTGATGTGGATTTCGAATTCATAAATTGAATTTTGAAATTATTTTGAAATGACCCTTAAGCTTTGTGTAGTTGTTTTCAAATGGCCATAACTTCTTCATTTCAGCTCCAATTAGCACACTATTTGAAGCATTGGAATCATAACCTCCCAAGCTTTGAAATAATATATCATTTAAATATAAAATGAACTTTGAGAAATGCTCCAAATTTGTCCTCAAAGTTGGAGTATATATTACCATCAGATTTTTGAGTTTTAAATTTCCATGTGTAGCTGAATCTTGCTTCACGCCTAATTTCCTATGTTTTCTTTCCTTCTTTCTTACTCGATAATGGTCATTTCTCATATTCCGAACTCATGATATCCTTGTCTTGCCTTTCCTCATGGTCCATGAGTCCTGACTCACTTATTTCCTCATTGAACCCTTTATTAATCTTTCAAAATCTAAAGTGATTCAACTTGCACCCTTTTCTTCCCTTGAATATGAGATAAGTCTCCAAAGTACAAATTAAACTCATGACTAGGGCCTTAGCATCGATTTCGGTCAGGTTGGGTGATTTGAATGTCCTTTGGTGCATAAATCATATTGAATATGTGCCATTATAGCACATATTTTGGCTCCAATCAAGCTTACTTGCCAAATTCCGCATGCCAAACATTGAGTGATAGAATGGAGTGGGTTGTCTGAAGATTCATTTGAGGCTCTATAGTATATTCGTGAGAGCACACAAATTAGATGATATGTATTTGGTTGCTCTCTTTCCTATGTCATTTAGTTGAGCAACATAGAGGTGGCTGACCTCAATTAAGCCTTCGAGACTCTACACTTAGGAGGATGTGGCCTATGAGTTTTTGATACTGTTTGCCTTTAGTGCCGATATTGATTTTTTTTTCTTTTACCAAACAAAACGTCGATAATGTTACTTAACCATACCTATGGCAAAAGCAAAAGTTGTTGCCTTTAGTGTTGATAATGATGTTTCTAGGGGAGAGTTAGAGGCTACGAAGTAGAGGCCAAATGAGTCTGTTTCTTCATTTATTAGTCATTGGAGGCCTAAGGTGGTTGGTATGATAGACTGACTAAAGAAGTAAGATAAGATTAACGTGCTTCTTTGGAACCTTCAGTCGAAGTTTGCCAAACGTCTTGTAAGTATTCCATTTCAAGACTTATGAAGTTTGGTTCAAGTCGCTTTTAGTGTTGAGGAGGGTATTGCTGAGGGTTATAGACAAACACTATTCCTTCCCTAGATAATAAAGGAAAGAAGCCTGTAGAGGTTAACATTATCAGTTATCATCATCAAGGTCAGTTTATCAGTCATACTAAAGGTCAGTCCACCTATATTCAACAACCTTTCATTGCTTGGACCAATATGCAACCACGACTTCCATATCCTAAAGCCATTGGTTCTCAATCATTACTCATGTTCCCACTCATATTTTTTACACACGTGATCTTTATCGAAGAGGGGCATATTTGTAGACCCTCCATTCTATCTCCTTAATAGATGCCCTATTAAGTGTTCTTTCAATACTCTACAATAGTTCCCTAGTGGCTCTTTGCTGCCCATATAGCCTATCTGTTTTAGCCACCTTGGAGGCTTTGGTTGAGGAATTTATTTGACCCCTTATTTTGACCATTGGCAGAATCGAGTTAGATTTAGGTTTTTTTTTTTTTTTTTTTTTTTTTTTTTTTTTTTTTTTTTTTTTTAGGATAGTTCCTTTATGTACATCTCTAGTATAGAATACTTAGGCATCATTTTTCGATCACCTTGGCCCATTTAGACACTTTGGCCAATTTAGGCACATCTGACCCATTTATGATCACCCTAACCCATTTAGATACATCTGGTCTATTGAGATCACCTTGACCAATTTAGACACTTAGGTACATCCAACTCGTTTAGGTCACCCTAGCCCATTTAGACACACATAGGCCCATTTAGGCACATCCGACTCATATATGATCACCCTAGCCTATTTAGACACATCCAACCTATTTAGGATGACCTTGTCCTATTTAGACACATTTGTCCTATTTAGGATTACCTAGACCCATTTAGGCACATTCAACCCATTTTGGTCATCCTAGCCCATTTAGACCACTTAGGCCCATTTAGGTACATTGGACCCCTTTAGGATCACCCTGGCTTACTTAGGCACGCCTTGACCGATTTAGGTCACTTGGCCCATCTAGGCACATTTGGCCCATTTAGGATCACCTATGCCAATTTAGGCACATTCAACCCATTTAGGTTGCCTTGGCCCATTTAGAAACACCTAAGCCTATTTAGGCCACTTAGGCCCATTTAGGCACACCTTGGCCTATTTAGGTCACTTAGGCCCATTTAGGCGCATTCGACCCATTTTGGATCACCCTGACCCATTTAGGCATATTTGGCCCATTTAGGATCATCGTGGCCCATTTAAACACACCTTGGCCCATTTAGGTCATCTAGGCCCATTGAAGAACACATTAACCCATTTAGGTCACTTAGGCCCATTTGACCCATTTAGGATCACCCCGAGCCCATTTAGACACACCCAAGCCCATTGAGGTGACTTAGGTCAATTTAGGCACATTTGGTCCATTTAGACACTTTGGGCCCATTTAGGATCATCTAGGCCCATTTAGGCACATCCAACCCATTTAAGATCACCCTAACCCATTTAGACACATTCGGTCCATTTAGGATCGTCATGGCCTATTGTAGCACATTTGGCCCATTTATGATCACCATGGCACATTGGGCCCATTTAGGGTCACTTAAGCCCATCTAGGCACACCCTAAGCCCATTTAGGTCACCCGTTGTTTCACTTCTTATTGCATGGTTTGTGTGATTGCATTGTTGAACTTCCTTGCATGGCTTGCATGACACTTTGTTTTTTTTTTTTTTGTTATTATTAATTACTTCTTTATTTTTATTTATTATCTTGCTATTTATTTATTTGTTATTTACTTATTTATCTATTATTATTTCATCGTTTTCTAAATTATTTTTAATTACTATTCATTTGTTCAATCTAATTTTATTTTTATGTTTTTGTAGGGAAATTTACCAAAGAGAGAGCCAACGGAGATGGAAAGTAAGAATCACCAAAATGAAAAAGGAAGATAAAGGCGAAAGAGAGTAATACTTACCAAAAGGAGAGGGGATTGTGAGTTGCATCATAAAAGTATGGAGAACACAGTTTGGGAAGTTTATCCAAGAGAGAGTCAATGGAGGTGTAAAGCAAGAATTACCAAAATGAAAAAGGAAAACAAAGCGAGAGATAGTAAAACTTACCAAGAGAAGAGGGGATTGAGGGTTGCATTATGAAAATATGGAGAACATGTTTTGGTAACTGAGAAATTCAACACATGGAGAAGGTTTTGGAGTAAGGAGAGGAAGGATTTCGTCGAGGTGGAATTTTAAGAAAAAAGGACATTCAATGTGGTAGGAAGGAATGTTTAGCATATTAAGGAAGAATGTGGGGATTGGTAGGGGGGGAAGAAGAATAATTGCAATTTTTTTTTTCTTTTTTGGTAGAGAGAACACTTTGGCAAATTTTTGGGAGGTTCAACGTGCATGTACAATAAGATCTCTTGAAAGAGCACGTATAGAAGAGGGCACAAATTTTTTTAGGAGACAATTAGTTGCATCTTAAAAGGGAATTGAAGCTAAATATTGATGATGATATTGATTTTATTAGTTTCGAAAATATTGATATTAGTTTCATGAATATGGATGTTTTAGTTTTGAAAATATTGATGTTTGGTAAGATGTTTTGATTTAAGTAAATTTTGACATTTTAGTTTTGATAAATATTGAAGTCTTGGATGTGTTTGCATGTTGGTTATATTAAAAAAAAAAAAAAAAATCCCAAAATTTTAGTTTTCATGAAATTGATTGTTAGTTATTTCTAAAAAAATAAAAAAAAATCTTGGAATGTAATTTTGATTAAATTAATTGTTAGTTGTTTTTTTTTTTTAAAAAAAATTATAAATTCTTGGAATGTTCATTTGAATATTTTTTTGTTAATTTTGTTTTAAAATTTTATTGGATGATTAGTTTGGGTATAATTTGTATGTTAATTTTATTTTAAAAATTCATTGGATAAGTAATTTGTATAATTTACATATTAGTTTTATTTTAAAAACTCATTGGATGATTAATTTGTATAATTCGCACGTTAGTTCTATTTTAAAAATTAATTGGATGATTAGTTCAAGTATAATTTTTGTTTGTTTTATTTAAAAAATTAATTTGATGATTAGTTGAAGTACAATTTTTGTTAATTTTATTTTAAAAATTCATTGGATGATTAATTTGAATAATTTTTAAATTAATTTTATTTTTAAAAATTCATTGGATGATTAGTTCGGGTATAATTAGCTTGTTTATTTCATTTTAAAATTTTATTAGATGATTAATTTGTATAATTCACATGTTTGTTTTATTTTAAAAATTAATTGGATGATTAGTTTTGGTATAATTGTTGTTAATTTTATTTTAAAGATTCTTTGTATGATTAATTTGTATAATTTTTGTTAGTTTAATTTTAAAAATTCATTAGATGATTAATTTGTATAATTCGCATGTTAGTTTTGTTTTAAAAAATAATTAGATGATTAGTTCAAGTGTAATTTTTGTTAATTTTATTTTAAAAATTCTTTGTATGATTAATTTGTATAATTTTTCTTAGTTTTATTTTAAAAATCAATTGGATGATTAATTTGGGTATAATTTTTGTTAATTTTTTTTAGAAATTAATTGGATGATTAATTTGTATAATTTACATGTTAATTTTATTTTAAAAATTCAGTGGATGTTTAATTCATATAATTTGCATATTAGTTTTATTTTTAAAATCCATTAGATGATTAATTTGTATAATTCACATGTTATTTTTATGGGATAATTAGTTTGGTTATAATTCACATGCTGGTATTAATTTAAAAATTCATTGGATGATTATTTTGAGCATAATTTGTGTAAATTTTATTGGATGATTGGTTTGTATAATTTTAATGTTAGTAGATTTTAAAATTTTATTGAATGATTGTTAGGTTAAATTCCCATGTTGAATGTGTTTTAAAAACTCATTAAAAAGATTAAATAAAAATTCTTTGAATGTTTATTAGGTTAAATTCTCATGTGGGCATTATTATTATTATTATTATTATTTTAAAGATAAAAATAAAAAATCATTTAATGCTATATTTGGTTCAATTTTCATGTCAATAGTTTTTTTTTTATTAAAAAAAAAATTGTTGAATGTTTGTTAGTTTAAACGTTTATGTTAATATATTTTTAAAATTCATAGGATGTTGTTGGCATAATTCTTACTTGCCCTTATCTTGATACTTATTTTGTTTGTTCCTTGAAGAATTCTTATATTTTATTTTTAAAAAAAATATTTTTTTTCGAATTGAAAATTACTTTTTGAAAAGAAAAGGAGAAAAGAAAAAAATTGAATTTTTTCCATATTGAAGGAGGCTTCTTGATTTCAAATGAAAGACAATAAAAAAGAAATAAAAATTCTTATTGTGTATATATTGTTTGAGGTTTACTAATTCACTTGATCCTTTTTTTCTTCCTTGAAAAAGAAAAAACCATCTTCAAAAGTATTTAAACCGTCAAAAGGATTTGGAAACAAATACTCATTCTAGGTTTAAGGCAAGGACCATATTTTATTTTCAAATCATGCAATTCCTTTCATCTAAGTTGCATTCTACTTTTTTTTCCCAAAATGTTGTTTTTTATTCCACATAGGTTTGAATGTATTAGATTGGCGAGTTTTCTTGCGTCGTGTTAAGCTAACCAAATTCAGTTAGGAAGTTAGCTAACCTGTAACTATGGTCAGTTAGTAACTAAAGTTAGTTGATAACCAAAGTTAAATTCCAGAAGTTTTGATATAAAAACAAATGTAAATCAATCAGATGAGTTAGTGAAAGAAAGAACACATTTCAGTTCCAGAATTTCCAATACTCTGTTTTTCTTCGTTATACACTGTTTTTCTGCTACTGCCCTGTTTTCTTCATTTTCTCTTCAACCTAACATGGTATCAGAGCTCCATTGACACACGTCCAAAATGGTGACTGATCACATCGATTCCTCTGCACCAGAGATGTCCTCACAAGGACTCCAATCTCCGACAAGAAACTCGTCAGAAGTTTCCTCAATTCTTACGGGACAAATTTCTTCTACGCTTCATCCGATCTCGGTGAAGCTAGAGAGGAACAATTACACAATATGGCAATCTCAGGTATTACCAGCAGCTAGAGCACATCGACTGGATCAAATTCTCATTGGTAAGCTACCAAAACCTCCAAGATTCTCTCAATCAACATCAGTTAATTCATCTCAACCTGCATCCAATCCAGAATATGATCAGTGGGTGATTTTAGATCAATTCTTGTTGAGTTGGATTCTTGCTTCCATATCTGAAGCCATGTATGGTCATGTGGTTAATTGTCAAACATCAGCCGAAGTATGGAGTGTTCTTGAAAAACTTTTTGTCTCGGATTCAAAAGCAAGAACTCTTCAACTACGGTTCATGCTACAATCATTAAAGAAAGGTGCTCTAAGCATAAATGATTATGTGTTAAAAATGAGAAACATAGCAGATATGCTCTCTGCCTCTGGAAAAACCTGTACCAGATGAAGATTTAATTCTTTACATCTTAGGTGGATTAGGACCAGAATTTGAAACAATTGTTGTGAATATTACATCTAGATCTGAGGCAATATCTCTACAAGAGGTCCATTATCTGCTACAAAGTCATGAAATTCGTCTTGAGCAACTTTCAGCAGCATCTGTTATTGATGTTCCACCAGCAGCGCACATATTACAGTTGGAGGTGTTCAAAACTCTAACACTAATGATGGACAGTTCAGAGGCTCAAGCAGCAAGAATTTTCATCCTAGAAATGTACGTAATCTACAAACTTCAAGAATTGTTTGTCAATTGTGTGGAAAAATGGGACATACTGCTATGAAGTGCTTCCACCGTTTTGATGTGTACTTCCAATCTCCACCACGTATACAAAATCAAAGTTTTCATCTCTTCATCAACCACAACAACCTCAACTTCGGCCACCTCCACTGCATCAGCCTCAATATTATTCCACAGGGCCACTAGTACCATCACGTCCAATTCAGAATTCACACCAACAACTTGATTCAACAAACACTTCTCCTCATGCCTATATTGTTGCTCCGGATCTTGATTCAAACACTTCATGGTTTGTTGACAGTGGTGCTACTCACCACATGACCACTGATTCCAATACTCTTGATGTCTCTGATCACTACTCTGGCACAGGTAATGTTGTGGTGGGCAATGGACAAACACTAGATATATCTAGTGTTGGTCATACTTCTTTTCCTTCACATAAATCTTCCAAGTCATTGCATCTTGCCAATGTACTTCATGTACCTCAGATCACTAAAAATCTTATCAGTGTAGCTAAATTCACTCAAGATAATGATGTTATCCTTGAGTTTGACTCTCATTACTGTTTTGTTAAGGACAAGAAGTCCAGAGAGATATTACTCCAAGGCAACCTTAAGGAAGGCCTATATCAGCTGGATATCTCCAAGGTCTCATCTAACCGGCAGTTTGCAGGTTTCTCTGAAGATACAAATGTGTTCCTACCTCATCTAGCTACTACTCCGTCTACTATCAACAAACAATCAGCTGCTCCATCTGTTGGATACAACCTGCAAGTAAATAAAATTGAGTCTACAAGATGTGTAGAAGACAACAACACGGGTGTTGGACACTTGTGGCATCAAAGGTTGGGTCATCCATGCAACAAAATTGTGTCTCTAGTACTTGACAGATTGGGCATTAAATCCAAGCTCCAAAATGAACTCAGTTTTTGTACTGCTTGTCCTTTAGACAAGGCAAAACAGTTTCCACTCCCTACCGCTATTAATAAAACACAAGCTCCATTTGAACTAGTTTTTTCAGATGTGTGGGGACCTGCACATACAACTTCATGTGATGGGTACAAATATTACATTGCATTTGTAGATGCTTTTACAAACTATACTTGGATTTATCCCATGCAACAAAAGTCCCAAGCAACATCAATTGTCTTGCAGTTCATAGCATTGGTAGATCGACAATTTCCCACCAAACTTAAGTGTCTACAAACAGATTGGGGTGGAGAGTTTTGTCCCCTTCAATCTCTTCTACAGAAGAAAGGAATCCTTTTCCGTCATCCTTGTCCTCATGTTCATCAACAAAATGGGAAGGTGGAGCGAAAGCACAGAAGCATTGTAGAAATTGGATTGACTTTGTTGGCTAAGTCTTAATTGCCATTTACTTTCTGGTGGCATGCCTTCTCTACAGCAACTTACCTTCTCAATAGACTACCAACTCTAGTTCTCCATTGTAAGACTCCCTATGAACTCTTGTTTAAATCATCACCTGATTTTTTATTCTTGAAGACCTTTGGCTGTGCTTGCTATCCGTATCTCCGACCTTACAAAAACCATAAACTAGAATATCAGTCAAATCAATGCACATTTATTGGATATAGTCTCTCCCATAAAGGATACCTATGTTTGCATCCTTCCGGGAAAGTTTACATTTCAAGAAGTGTTATTTTTTATGAAAAAATATTTCCCTACTCATCTCTACCAATGAATGATTCCAGCCCTACTCCACACACTTCCTCCACATCTTTCTCTATACCCCTTTTACAAACCATGTCACAGACCTCTTCTCATCCTTCCATGTGTCCAACTGCATCAAGACCAGTGTCCCCCTCTATACCCTCACCTTCTATTTCAGTTCCTTCCCTTCATCCCATGACTACTCGTTCAAAGGTGGGTACATTCAAACCCAAACTACTCCCAGACCACATCACATACTTGTCTACTTTCGTTTCACCCTCAGACCAACTTCCTACCACTGTTAGTCAAGCATTGAAAAATCCCAACTGGCACACAGCTATGGTTGAAGAATATCAAGCCTTAGTCCGGAACAATACTTGGACATTGGTTCCCTTTCATCCATCCATGAATGTCATAGATAGCAAATGGATTTTTCGTATCAAATATAATTCTGATGGTACCATCCAATGCTACAAGGCCAGACTAGTAGCCAAAGGATTTCAGCAATATGCAGGTGTGGAATTTACTGATACTTTCAGTCCAGTGATCAAAGCCTCTACTATTCGAGTTGTATTTACATTGGCTGTAACATATAATTGAGAGATTCGACAAATTGATTTCAACAATGCATTCCTCAATGGAGAAATTGCAGAGACTGTTTATCTTTCCCAACCCGCTGGATTTGTTAGCACATCTCATCCCCAACATGTTTGTAAGCTACAGAAAGCATTATATGGTCTTAAACAGGCACCACGTGCCTGGTTCCACAAACTCAGGGAAGCTCTTCATACCTGGGGCTTCATCTCCTCCACATCAGATACGTCCCTGTTCATCTACAAGCACAATGGCAATTTTCTTTTGTTGCTGGTCTATGTTGATGATCTACTTATTACAGGCAACAATGCTCCACTTATTCAAACTCTTATTCAGGATCTTCAGAATAGCTTTGCACTAAAAGACCTGGGTCTTGTGAAAGACTTTCTTGGATTTGAAGCTCTTCGCACAACAACTGGTCTTCATCTTACACAGTCAAAATACACGACTGATCTCCTCATTAAGACCAAAATGCATTCAGCTAAACCAGTTCCTACTCCCATGAGTGCAGCCCTCAAACTTCATGCAGCCTCGGGTCCTGTATTTTCTGATCCCACACTTTATAGAAGCACCATTGGTGCTCTCCAATATTTAACTTACACAAGACCGGACATAGCGTTTGCTGTAAACAAACTCAGTCAATACTTGCAGCAACCTACTGAGCTCCATTGGACAGCATGTAAAAGAGTATTACGATATCTCAAGGGTACAGTTCATCGTGGACTGCACTTCACTCCGGCTTCATCTCTGCATCTTCAAGTATACACCGACGCAGATTGGGCAAGTTCAATTGATGATCGTCGCTCTACAACTGGCTACTGTGTGTTTCTTGGCACCAATCTTCTCACATGGAGCTCCCGTAAACAATTTGTGGTTGCAAGATCCTCAACCGAAGCAGAGTATCGCGCCCTCGCTCATGCATCAACTGAAGTAGCATGGCTACGTTCTCTTTTTTCAGAACTTGGAATTTCTCTTGTCAACACACCTGTCATATGGTGTGACAATCAAGGTGCTGGTGCCTTAGCTGCTAATCTGGTATTTCATTCCCGAATGAAGCATATTGAAGTAGATGTCCATTATGTTCGTGAGCAGGTGCTAGATAAAAAACTAGTGGTATCTTATGTTCCTTCTGTAGAACAAGTGGCTGACTTATTCACTAAGCCCTTGTCTATTCCCAGGTTTCAATATCTGCTTACCAAGCTCAACCTTGCTATTTCTCCAGGTTGTGCTTGAGGGGGGGTGTTAAGCTAACCAAATTCAGTTAGGAAGTTAGCTAACCTGTAACTATGGTCAGTTAGTAACTAAAGTCAGTTGATAACCAAAGTTAAATTCCAGAAGTTTTGATATAAAAACAAATGTAAATCAATCAGATGAGTTAGTGAAAGAAAGAACACATTTCAGTTCCAGAATTTCCAATACTCTGTTTTTCTTCGTTATACTTGTTTTTCTACTACAGCCCTGTTCTCTTCATTTTCTCTTCAACCTAACACGCCGACATGCCATGAGGAGGTGGTGGAGGGGAAAGGGTTTTGGTTTGTCCATGCTTTCCTTTTCACGAAACAGAGATTTGAGATTCTCACTAGGGTTCTCTGGGTGCGATGAGGAGGTGCACCTTTACAGGTGGTCTTGGCGACGTGGCGGATTGTTATTGGTATGTTTTCTGAGCAGACCAATTTTAATGGGGTGACCGCTTTGCCTTCCGCCCCCAACTTGGATCGCCCACCGGCTCGCCGCTCCACCTTTTTCAATCCCCCTTTTTCATCCAACTATTTACCGTTATGCCACTCTCATTTATTTACTAATACTATCAAAGCCTTGCCATGCTTAAAAAAATAATAAACATAAAATTAATCTATTGAAATGAAGAAATAATCCAAATAGTAAAAATAACCCGTCTCATATTTTGAATTTGAAAAATAACCGTTTTTTAACATAAATACCCTTAAATTAACCGATTTTTAATATAAATGTCTTTAAATTAACCGATCTTTAACATAAATTATTTTTTAGATTAAAATATATAGAGGATTAGATTTATGAATTTGAGGTTATTTTATTAATTTTTGGTCGGTAATGGAATGGAGGTGACAAGCCATGATTAAGAGTGGAAGAAAAAGAGGGAGAGTTTTTCAATCTTTAATGGCCATATTGCATTCAAAGTTAGATATATTAGTGGAGATGAGTGGTATGAATATAGTAGTAAGCTTTGAATAAAGTTGAATGGGGTAATAATTGGTATTGTTGTTTTGAGGGTTGACTCGTGAGACATGTAGGGTGGAGGGTGGCCAAATGGAATCAAAGGATAATTTTTAAGATGGCCACCTAACACATGCGACACATTGTAAGAAAAAGGCAAAGTTGTTGCCTTTTTTTTTTTTTGGCCTGTATTTATTTATTAATTTATTTTTGTCAATCTCCTACAAGATCATATCCCACTTACCCCCTTACGCAACAACAAGAGCGCGTGGGACACCCACTTCGACCCCACAACTTTATGATGAATCTGAACCCTGTGGACAACAATACCACGTGCATAAATTCATTCAAATGAGTCAGTAGTAAAAGCTATGAAATAGATCGAACCCCACCTTTTTCGTTTTTAAATTTTCTGGGGTCCCTCAGTTACTTTACAGAAGGTGGCAGAGAAAGAGAGAGAGGAGTTCTTAGAGTTACAGACGAACAATCACTTTCACTGCTGTTGTCTTCTTGTTGTAAGGGTAAAATAAGAGGCAAACAAATTAATGAACTCATTATCTTACCTTTCTATTGAAATGCCTTCCAAGAAATATATACCTTCAGCATTCAAGTCGTGTTACAACGGGGAAGTAATAACCAATCAAAACACATGACTTTGTTTTCTAAAAAATCACTCTTCTTGGAAAACATGCAAGGAACTTAAGCATCATAAGTTAAGCAATCCTTTAATTGTGCTTTCTTCTTTTTGTGCTAACATCTGCTCTCTCTCCAGCATGCAAGTGTGCGTCCTAGGTAGCTCTTTTGTGCTTTAAATGAATTGAATACTTGATCTTATTCTGCCATTGTTTTGGCTCAAACCTAAGAAGTATATTTACCCTAACTTCTTTTCATGTCTTCAACTTACTGAAAGGCTCACAAGTCCCATTGGAAGTAAGCAGTTAAGGATTTTTGAACTAAAATTATCAAACATAGTCTTGCAATACTAGCATATATACTAATAGGTTATACTCTTTTCAACAGTTTAAATTGTTTTTGTTCATAGATTATATGGATGTTTTAACACTCCAAGAAATTAGAATGAAGCAAAATATGCAGAAAGAAGAAATGACTGTCAATAGATATATTTATTCTCTTTTATTTCTATTGATACTAAAATTTTTAGGGATAAAGGAATTGTTACTGTTGTCCAAATATTTAAAATTCATCTGGATCTGCAAGAAACCCACAAGGGAATATTTTCTTACAATATGAAATGAAGAACCAAAAAACAATAATATTGATGATTTAAGGATGACGATGTATTCCAGACTTCCAATTACCTGGTTTCCACTGCGATTTCATCATTAAGGGTAATTAGCGTTGGAGGCTGCTGATGGAAAAAAAAAATGTATACAATTGTGTGAGAGTGAGAAAGACTAATGGTTGCAGACAAGGGACCAACGACCAGGTTATGGAAGACTGGAGAAAGGGAGTCATCGGTTTGATTTTTCTCCTAGCTGGCCCAGTTGTTTATTTCAAAGTGCAGTTTAGAACAACTTTCAACATTTGAATAAGGAAAAGAAAATATATCGATGAATTGACTGATTCAAAGGGCATATTACAGTCAGTCTGGTCACCTACATTATTAATGAGATTATTGACGCAGAATAACAGGGCGGGTGACTTCAAATGGATACAATGAGGTCTATCTGTGCGTGTTAGGCATTCATGAACCTGTTTTTCTTCGGTCAAAGAGCTGCCAATACAAGGAAAAAAAATGGCGAAAATTAAGTAAAGTATGACTTCTGGAAGATTTATCGCCTTCGTAAATGAAGTGAGAGTTCTGACCGAATTGAAGTTAAAAAAATTAAATGCAACGGGCGGGGACCGGCTCCAACTATTAGGATTTGGTAATATGAGAGTTCATCTACCAACCATCCATATCTATTTCCGTACATGTATATAATATTTTAGTATATATAAATATTGAAAGATTATAAATGTATTTCCATGCTATTTTCTATAAAAATTGCTTCATCAATAAATTTTTCTTCTCTTCTTTGTAGAGGGGAGAAGTCGTGTGTAATGGTTCAGTGTTGGTAGTATCGTCGATTTAAGAATAAAACAGCAAAATTTAAACTAATTTAGTCGTTGCGACTCTTAGTTCTTGAACTAGTCTCCATAGGGAACTAAAATTTAGGTGGTTTAAGCCATCATTTTCCGGTTTGTTATTCCCAAAAACCTGTAAAACCTCTTGTCTTGCACGAGCTTGCCAGTCTGGATGTTGGCTTAGCAGGACCATTGTCCATAAAAGCAAAACCGAGGTTGTCTCTTGGCCACCAAGATAGAATATCTTACATTTGGCACTCATTCCAATCTTCGTGTTATTTTGATGTTCTTGAATTTCTCTAAAATTGGATTCCATTGATATACCTAATAAGTCACTATTAGCAGTTTCGCCAGCCTCCATTGCCTTCTCCCTTTTGTTGATGATGCCCCTCAACAATACATGTACTTCTTTGCTTATTTCCTTCATCCACTTGTTCATCTTTGTGGGAAAAAACCTGCATCTTAGTAATTCTACTAAATAAAAGATCACATGAAGCACACTGACATTAAGGTGGTGTTTGTTTTTTTGTCTTTTTGTTGAAAGTAATTTGTTTTCAAAATTTAAATTGTTTGTTTTTCTACTTTTTCATAACTTAGTATACACTATTTACTAAATAGAAAAAAACCAAAAAATCTAGTTTTTTTCTAAATAGAAAAAATAACATATTGGTTTTTCTTTACTTTTTAATACTTAATATAAATAAAATACTACAAAAATAAACAATCTAATATTTAACACTATTAAGCATTAAATGAAGTATAAAGGAATGAAAACATAAAATTGTCTAGGTAAATGAAGACATGAAATGAAGAAGAAATCTATTGCAGACTACACAAATCACAACCACATAAATCAACCACCCACCCATTTTTCAAACTTCCAGCTCCCATGCACTGGCACAGTTCGGTCCTTCTAAAGATCAAAGTAGGCATCTAAAATTTTATTGGTTTCAAGGAATATGGTGCACTAGGTTCCAATGAAGAGAACCTTTTTATTCTAAATATTTAATAGTAGATTCCTTTATTAGCTTACCAATATCATTTATTAGAAAGTATATTATGAAACATGAAGTACAAATAAAATTTACAAAATCTCATAATCAAATTTCGAAAAGGCTTATAGAGCCTCTCAAGTTTAAAGATTTTAGATAGTTAAGTATGCTACTTTTATAAATCAAGTTGAAAAGGGCATGTTAGTTTAACTATATTTAGAAAGTTTCTAAAAATTAGAATTTGAGTCTTTCTAAATATTAATTAAAATATTTTATATTAAAAGGTTGATTTAGTTTCACCCTTAGAATCTAAGCCTTTCAAAGTGCCAATAGTTGTTAGTTGTAGATAAGGCTTTCCTTTTTACAACTCTAGGTTCTAATCTATATGACCTCCTAATGGTACAAAGTGCACCTTTTTCATAGAGGCAAGTAGTAACCTAATGCTAGCCCCTGACATGGACTATGAGGCACTAAGGCCTCATGGGGCAATAGCTTGACATCATGAGTAATCTACGATAGCAATAAGGTGGCACAAGGGCATAATTCCTTGTGCAAGGAGATGACTTGGTGAGCCATGGGTGTAATTCCATGATAGGTACAACACCAAGAGAGACTTAGATGGGCACATTGTTGCGGTGACTTAGTGTGGACCCGCATTTTTCACGTGCGTCCCCACTCGATCGGTGAGACTCGCTTTTTATTTATGAAAAATAATTTTTGGAAAAGTTGGAGTCGCCACTTATTTTATTTTTATTTTAAAGGGAAAATAAAACAAGAAAGAAAAACCCTAAAATGTGACTCCATAATTTTTGGAAAAAAGACATGTCTTTGAAAAACCCGAGTCTTGGTCCGGGGATCAGGTTACTTATTGGGAAGGTACCTTTAAAAGGTAGCACCCCTCTAAGCCCTATGAAGGTCTCTACTAACTAAGTTAAGGGGAATATGGCAATTAATCGGTTAATTATGGATACCTAAGTAGGCTAGGTGGTTCCAAAAAATAGCATGCCAAACAAGATCAAATCATAATAAAGGAAGGTTAGGATGCGTACCCAGACCGCTTCTCAAGCGCTATCATAAAACATCGATAGTTAATTTAAACAATATATCATCCAACATGTATTTTATTAAGAATAATCAAACAATGAAACATGTATATCAGAACACTCAAGCATTATTAGACATAAGCATTATTTCACAATGACAAGCATATTCACATAATTCAGAAAGTAGGTGATAGAGGACATACCTGGACAACATAGATAATTTGTAACGTGCTTCCTCAAGTTGTAAGGGGTTAGATAACAAATAATAAAATATAGAAATCCTAGCATGCTCGTTATCTAATTAGCATAGCAAAAGTGATCAAAGTATACAGAATCATCAATTATCACATACATCTTGTATATAATTCCTAAAAAAATAGATAGACATGATTTCAACAAATGTCAAATATGGCAACAAAAATAAATTTTGAAAAGATTTTCTTATGTAGGGGTTTCACTAATTCCCCAATCGATATACACGAATTTAGCCTAGAATTATCCCATTTGTTTGGGACCACAAGCTTTGATTCGTGTTTTATTCAAAACCGTAATTTTATTTGAAAGATGTGAACTGATCAAAACATGGTTGCATATTATTTTTAAAAAAAATGAGATTTTGATTCTAAGAACTCTAAATGAATTTTTGAAATGGATTTTTAAGGGGATCTTTTGACTTTAAGAAACTCTAAATGAATTTTTGAAATGGATTTTTAAGGAAAATGAGATTTTGAGAATAGTGTTATATTTAAAAAAAATAAAGAAATTAATTTGAAAGCAATAAAGTGTATGAATCAAAATACCAAGCAAAACAAAAGAGAACAATATCACAAAGTAAAATTTTTAACAACCAAGAAAATTGAAGGTGAGAATAGAGGCTAATCTTCATGAGTTTCCAAAAGCCTCAGAAAGAAAATCAAATTAAATGAAGGATCACTAAAGCAACGGGCAAGGCATTCTAAATTAGACAAACTAACAAGGTATCAATTTATGAACCAACCGCTAGGATTTTAAAAGCATATAAATTTAGATAAGGGTGATCAGGATCTAACATTAATGATTTTGAAACAAAAACTAAAAATGGATCAATTCAGGTAGGGAACTAAAATTATAGAAGTACCTAAACTAATTAAAACGAGTTTGACTAGATTAAACTAAAAACGTGAACTTTCAAACATAGAATTAATTTTACTAATGAATTACAATTATAAAAGTGCTTAAGCTAATTAAAATGAGCCAAACTAAATCAAAGCAAACTAAAGATATATACTTTCAAGTATAGAATTAATTTTATTGATGAACCAAAAAAAAAAAATATAAAAGTGTCTAATCTAAATAGATGAATTAAATTAAATCAAAGTACACTAAAAACATGAACTTTTAAATAAAGAATCAATTTTATCAATAAATAAATAAAACTATAAAAACACATAAACTAATTAAAATGAACCAAATTAAATCAAAGAATACTAAAAATATGAACTTCCAAACATGGGATCAATTTTATTAATAAACTAAAACTATAATATAAAAAAAAAGCACCTAAAATAACGAGTATAAATTATTAAATCAAAGCAAACTAAAAACTGAAACTTTCAAACATGGGATCAATTTCATTAATGAACTAAACTATAACAAATATCTAAACTAAATATAATGAATCAAATTAAATTAAAGCAACCTAAAAACGCAAACTTTCAAACATAGAATCAATTTTTTTCAATGAATTAAAACTATAAAAGTACTTGAACTAAATAGATGAATCAAACTAAATCAGAGTAAACTAAAAAAATGAACTTTCTAACATGAAATCAATTTTATTAATGAACTAAACTATAACAAATATCTAAACTAAATATAATGAATCAAATTAAATTAAAGCAACCTAAAAACGCAAACTTTCGAATATAGAATCAATTTGTTTCAATGAATTAAAATTATAAATGTACTTGAACTAAATAGATGAATCAAACTAAATTAGAGTAAACTAAAAAAAAATGAACTTTCTAGCATGAAATCAATTTTATCAACGAATAAATGAATGAATAACAAGTAATTAAAAGAGTAGCAAGTACATGAATAAAATTCAAACGTTTTCAATCCGAAGCAATCAATCAAAATTAAATAGGGATCAAATCAAAATAATCGAAATCGGAAAAACAATATGCAATCTTTCTAAAGATTTAATCAAACAATTGAATTAAGATTATGAATAGAATAAATTAATAAACCAAATCGAAACCTAAATTGTACCTAAAAAGATTAATTAATTAAACTAAGAAATCAAAATCAATAGCAAAACTAAACTAAGGAGTAAATTAAGACAAAACTAATTAAATTAAACTCACAAACACATTTTAACTATCATATGGATTAAAACAAAATTAGCATGGACCTATGAATTACGAACAAAAATAATCAAAACTATTTCAAAAAAAAAACTCACCTGTATTATAAAAGAATCTGCCTTTGATGCGTTAAGGTGGCTCCCCTCTCCGTGTGGATCTCTATGCTCCCAGAAAAAAAAAAATTCTATTCTCCCTCTCCTCTCCAGAATATCCTCCCTCTGTTTATATGGCGGCACCTTCCTTCTATATGGCAGAACCTTCCTTCCATTGAAAATTCTATTTCCTTTTTTTAATGCACATGTATAGGGAAAGTGCATACACGGTGGCTCATTGGAGATCTCCTAAAAAAATCCTCCTTTTCTCTCCATGTCCTCCTTTCTTATATGGCAGCCTCACTCTAATATTTTCTTTCCTTTCCGAAGATGCACGTGATATAGGAAAGTGCATACATGGGGTTCACATTGGAGATTTCCCAAGGATGCAGTCGCATGTTGTTTTGGTGAGTGTCCGAATCCTAGTGATCATATCATTTACCGTTAATTGGGTTGATCAGGCTGAAGATTACGGGAACCTTATCTTGCACCACCACGCACAGGATCTCTCTCCTTTTCCCATGGCGAATGCGTGGCTGTGGGCTTTTCGGTCTCTGGCATAGGTCTCTCAAACCAAACAGATTCCATCTAGGCTTCAGTGTCGATCCTTTCATGTCGATCAATTGGTCCTTGAGAAGATCAAACTTCTTTGGAGTGAGCTTGTTCAGTATCCCTTTCACTGTCTTAAAGACACGTTCTTTCTCAGAGAGATTCCCACGTGGAGCGGACCATGGCACCTCAGCCTTCACTAGAGCAGGAGTAGGTCCCCCTTGGACAGAAGATATTTGAGCCGTTGTAGACTGGGAGTTTAGTTGGTCTTGACGATTAAATTGGTTTGCTTCCTGCTGTCTAGAGTCAAACCATGACCTCTCCTCTCCAGAGGCAGGAAGCTGTGCAAACCGGCCACGCCAGTCACGATTATCTGGCTCAGAATAACGACTCTGAGATTGATTTGGCAGATTGCTTTCTCCCCGACCCCAATTTTGATCTTCACCAAATAATTCAGCTTCTATCTCTTGTTTGATTTGCAATATATCCTCAGGGACATCAACAACCTCCCTAAGTTGCAACAGTTTGTCTCGGTGAACCGCACACGCTCATGACCCTCAAACCGATTATCCCCAGCCGAGGACCAAGGAATCTGCTTCCTCGATTGGCACTTTCTAAATCAGTCTTGGTCTTTTGGTAATCCTCGCCCTCCATTCTCATGAAAGGGGCGGTAAGATCATTGGAGGCTGAAAAGATGGAGATGTTACAGGTTTGGAGTGCCTGTTTAAGATTGGGTTCACTGGTATTTCGGACCTACGGATCAGCTACTTCATGCCCATGCGTTGCTTCGCTCATCATGCAGAATAGTATCTCACTGGTGCTTCTATTGGGGCCGGGATTCACGCAGCTAACGCACATGTCCGGGTGTGGGGTTTACCCACAGGCTTTCTTCACTTGGGATTTGTCGTCTGCATGGAAGCCATCTTGAGTTGCAAGCATCCAATTTCATGCCTTGGCGTCTCTCTATCAACTTTTCTCTCACATCCTCTTCCTCTTCTTCACTGTTGCTGTTTGTTCGGTCTCTCTTCTAGTATCTCTTTTGGTTTATAGTGAGGGTTTTCTTTCAGGCTTTGCTCAACTGAACTTGAGACCCACTGTACTGAAGCTTGTTGATGACCGAGATGTATAATTCTACCAAAGGTATGTGATTCATGAATAGTCTTGATTGTGAAGGTGGGAACACCTGGAAATTTTGCACAATGAATTCGCCAAGGGCATCCATCACTTGCACATTTGGCAGTGGAACGAGTCTTGTCTGATTTAACTGTCTGTATCTCAAAATGAAAAGCAATGGCAGTGTCTCTCAATGCCCTCCTACAGCTGTCAATTTTCAGCAGTGATTTACAACCTTCATGAGGGCGTTTAGGAACCATTCCATGAAGCAACTTCACTTCCACATGCTGTTTCATACAAGAAAAGCAATAGCGGTGCAGGCCACCATCAACTGAAAACATCTGACCAACATCAGTATCTTCTAAACAAATTATGCAAGTCTCCTTCAAATTATTGCCATGGAGAAATTTTGCAGGTCTCATGATCTGATCAAGTAATGCAGCAATCTTACGGTTCTTAGGCGGCCCTTTGCCCCTAACGCGCTGGTAAAGTGGCTGATGATCGCAGAAAAGGCCGACACGCTTCAAATCCAAAGCAAGCGCTGCATTGAGCACTTCGATCATTGCCCTAGTCTCAGCATATCAATGGCTTCTGCAATTTGAAAACCAAATTGTCCTTAAACTCACAAATCAAAACACCGATCCCCATAATCGGCTCCCTCGAATTCCCAATCTTCTCCTCATTCCAAGGGTCTGTTCCAAAATCAAGGCTTTAGGATTTAATATCTTCTGGTACTTCAAACCGAACAGCTCCATCTTTAACAATAGCAAGCTCTCTCAATAATTTCCTCATGCAAAACAGAATAAAATTAAAATAAATAAATAAATAAAAATTAGAAGAAAAGAGAAGAAATTAATGGAAATCATGAGATTGGTAATAAAATAAAATATGATTTAAAAGAAAAGGAAGAGAACAATGAGAGACTAGATTATATATCCATCATTCAATAAGGGGGCTATATGCACATTTTGGAGTCTAAACAATTCTTGCAATTTCCTATTAGATAAGTGAATAAATAAAATAAAATAAAAATAAAAATAAAAAAAATAAAAAAAAATAAAAATAGTAATAATAATAATAATGACAATGATAATAATAAACAAATAAAGAGCAAAAATGAAAATGAATAAACAAAATATATATAATTATCGAATGCATGCAATAATAATAATAATAATAATAATAATAATAATAATAATATATATAAGAATTAAGCCCGATGAAGTGTTTAAGTGGACCTATTCTGAAAGGGTGTCTAAGTGACCTAAGTGACCTAAACATGCCTAAGGACTATCCTAAAAAGGAATGAAGAGCTTAAGTCTAAATCAAAACTGCCAAGGGTCACAATAAAGGGGTTAGGCGATCCCTTAACCAGAGTCTCCAAGGTGACAGAAAAGGTAAGTTGTACGAGTAGTAATGGGCTACCAAGGAGTTACTGTGGAGCACTGAAAACAAATTTAAAGACATGTGCTAAAGGGACAAAATTGAGGGTCTACACTTAGATGCAATACATGAGGGTACAATGCCTTGTGAATGGGGAGTGATAGGTGTAATGCCATGACATGTTGCCACACTAAGAAGAGGGCTTTGGCAAAGCATAGAGTCACAACATCAACAAGGTGAATGTCGGAGCATGTTGCCTTAACATGGATGCAATCTAGATGTGCAGGCCAAAAGAGAACTTAATATGCACATGAGCCATATATATAGATGCCTACAACAACAACATTCAAAGTTGGACTCGAAGTGGGATTGCAAGTCAAGCATGAGTAGGAGTCTTAATGTGAATTGTAATTATAGTCTGAGTAGGACTAGGACTTAGAGTCCAAGTAAGAGTGGTTATTGCCATAACCTATTAAGAAAAGTCCTAGTATAACTAGTAGTAGCACCCCTAGTCTAACAAGGAGTGGGTGGTGCCACTTTATAAATAGAGAGGACTGGATAGACTTTTGAGAGAGATCAAGAGGAAGCCTGAACTACCAAAACTATTGTGGGAGTGTAGCTAAAGTCTTGTATTCTTACTCAATAAGTTAATAAAATACAAGTTAGGGTTGATGCCCTATAAACCTTGTGTATTGCCTTGCATGTTGTCATCTAGTAGGGAAAGGTGTAGGTTAGCTTAGAGAGCTTCTAAGTATTGCATAGATGTGAAAGTTTATGTGGGAATTTTGCACCTATGACAATTGGTATGAAAGACTAACAAGAAAATGGTTGGGGGAAGTACTATAGAGACCTTAAAAGAAAGGAGCTTAAGACTAGAAGAACTGTTTGGGGAATGGCAAGGTGATAAGGGCACTGTAGCTCTATGGCCAAACCACACCAAGGAAGAAATCCTTGTGCAATATAATTTCTTAGAGTCCCATGACAAATTCATAGAGGATAAAGTGGTAGGGTTGAAAGTAGATGTCAAAACTTTGATGGATGACTTCTCATCCATTATATAATCTTTTGAGGAAGTCATAAAGATCCTTAAGAAGGTGGTGTTGCAAGGTTCTATCTCAAGTATGGAAGCGCCTCCCAAAGCTCAAGTCCTAGAATGAAAGGGCTTCAATAGCAACCAAAATGTAAAAAAAAAAAAACTAGAGAACTTATGGGATATAGAGTAGTATTTTAATGCTGCTTGAATCCTTAAGATGGAGATAGGTATTATCACCATGATGTACGTTACTAGTGATGTGAAGTGATGAAAGAAAGCAAAAGATAATGAGGAGTCTAGAAGGCCCAAATTGCCACTTAGGAGACTCTTAAGAAGGAGCTAAATGATCATTTCCTTCCTACTAACATGACTTGGTTGGCTTGAGAATCTTTGAAACAATTGAAGCACACTAGTTCAACATAGGAGTATATTAAGGAATTTTGTTCCTTAATGTTCAACATAAAAAATATGTTTGATGACGACAAATTGTTCAACTTCATGTTTGGATTGTAGGGATGGCCCTAAATTGAGTCACAAAGATAATGAGTGTGAGATCTTTCTATTATAATCATTGCAACAGATTGTTTGGTAGTTTATAAGTTGAATGGAGTGAACTCTACCAATTAGAAACCTAAACCAGATGGAGCTAAGAAACCTAATAAAGAGGAGAAATCTTCTAAGAATTGATATGGGAAGAATTTGAAAAAACCTGCAACATCGTAATTGAGTGAAAAAACTACTAAGTATGGGTAGCAGAAAACCAAACCCATGGGTTGTTTCACTTGCAATGGCCTTCACTATGGTAAGAAGTGTCCAAAATGGGAAAAACTATCAGCCCTTATGGCTACTAAAAGTAGTGGTGATTCTGACATGGATACACCTTTAAGAGTCAATCCTTTGTAGCTCTTGAACATAATCCACATGAATGCACTAATTCAAAAAGGGTTGATGCATGTCCAAGTGCTAGTAAATGGCATGTAGGTAAAACCAATGATGGACAGAAGGGCAACCCATAATTTTGTGGCTAGTTAGAAGCCAAGAATCTCAATTTGGAACTAGTACAATACACTATTAAGATCAAGGCAATAAATAGCAAAGCCCAAAAAATTAATGACATTGCTAAAAAAAGTCTCACTCTAAGTGGGAAATTGGGAAGGCAACTACAACTTGCTATGTGTACCCTTAGACGACTTTGATTTGATCTTAGGGATCGACTTTTTCCTTAAGGCTAAGGTGGCATTGCTCCCATACCTTGGCAGGTTAATGATCATGGATGAGAGTCAACCTTGTTTATTTTTTCTATAAAGGAGAAAGTCATAGAGAAAGGTCAAACCAAGATGGTTTCTACGCTTCAAATAAAGAAAGGGTTGAAGTGTGGGAATGTCACATATATTATAGCCTTAGTTGAGAATAAGGCAGATCAGTTAATGGAGGTGCCACATAGTGTAGCCCATATTCAAAAACAATTTAAAGACGTGATGCTTACAAAGTTGCCCAAGGAGTTGCCTCCTAGGCGCATATAGACCATAAAATTGAGTTGCCACCTAGGACCAAACTTCCTGCCGATCAAGTCTCATATTGGATGTCACCTTCAAAATTACTAGAGTTAAGGAAGTAGTTGAAGAAACTATTGGATGCAGGCATGATCCAATCTTCATGGGTTCCCTATAGTGCTCCTATTCCAAAAGAAGCAAGACGAGACCCTATAGATGTGTGTTAACTATTGGTCCTTGAATAAAGTAACGATCAAGAACAAGTATCCAATCTCCTTAGTGGTAGAATTATTTAATAAATTAGCCAAGGCAAAGTTTTCTCCAAATTAGACTTGTGATTAGGATACTAGCAAGTAAGGATTGTAGAGGGGGACAAAAAAAAGACTACATGTGTAACCCGCTATGGGTCATATGAGTTCCTCATGATTCTATTCCGACTAACTAATGCCTCAATAACATTCTACAACCTAATGAATGATATGCCATACAAGTTCCTAGATGCCTTTGTTGTGGTTTAGTTCAATGCATTGTTGTCTCTAGAAAGACCTTAGAAGAGCACGTGAATCACTTGAGACTAGTGTTTCAAAGACGAAGAGAACATGAACTCTATGTGAAGAGGGAGAAGTGTGAGTTCACACAAAGACAAATTACCTTTTTAGGATTTAAGATAGATAAAGGGTTGATCAAGATGGATGAAGCGAAGGTCCATGCCATTAAAGATTGGCATGCTCCAAGCAAGGTGACACTGGCCAACTACTATCGAAGGTACATAAGGGGTTACTTCAAGATAGTGGCTCCCCTTACTAACCTTTTAAAGAAGGATATTTGCTAGGATTGGAGGTTTGAATGCTAGAAAGCTTTTGAGAAGTTGAAAGTGGTGATTTTAGTTAAGTTGGTGCTGCATTTACTAGATTTGGATCTCTTATTTGAGGCTCAAACAGATACAGCTAGGGTCTTAGGGGGGATCATGGTGCAGGAAGGGCACCCAATAGCCTTTGAGAGTTGAAAACTTAATGAGTTAGAACAAAGATACTCCACTCACGAGAAAGAGATGACAACGATTATCCATTGCTTATACTAGTGGAAACATTATCTATTGGGGAGTATATTTACTATATATGGTCACAGACAACATAGTTAATACATTTTTCAAGATGCAAAAGGAGTTGAGCCCTAAGCAAGCTAGGTGACAAGAATTCCTAGCCGACTTCAAGTTTGAATGGCTGTATTGACCAAGAAGACATAATGTAGTTGTAAATGCTTTAAACCAAAATGAATTGACGAAGTATGTAATCACTCAATCACATATGATCTCATATTTTAATGAGAAGATCAAGCAAGCTATTAAGCTTGATTCTACTTATGAGAAGATGAAACAACAAGTCAAAGAGGGGGCTACTAAAAAGTATTGGCTAGAAGATGACCTCTTAGTGGCTAAAAAATGTAGGTTATATGTACCAAGAAGTTGCTTACACAAGGAGTTGCTAAGAGAGACCTATGATGTCAAGTAGGCAGGTCACCCTAGCAAAGAGATGACATCAACAATATTGTCCAACTACTATTACTAGCTAAAAATAGGAGATGACATCCAGACTTATGTTCTATATTGTTTGATATGCTAGTTGGATAAGACAGGTTAGAGCAAAACAATAAGGTTACTACAACCTCTCCTTATCTTAAAGAGACCTTAAGAGAACATATCTGTGGACTTCATCGGTGGCTTTCCAAAAGTGAGGGAATTCAAGTCTATCTTCATGATAGTAGATAGACTCTCTAAGTATGTTGTTTCATACTTACACCACATGCATGTCTCGTAAAGGAGGTGGCTAAGCTATTCTTCAACCATGTGGTCAAGTACTTCAAGTTGCCTAAAGACATAGTTAGTGATTGTGATGCTCGATTCATTGGTCAGTGTTGGATTGAGTTGTTTAAATTCCTAGGATTGAAGTTGAAGTTCTAAACAACAAATGATTCGCAGATAGACGGGAAAACAAAGTGAATCAAATGCGCTGCTTAAGGAATACCACGGACACTATGTTTCTGTAACACAAAAGAACTAGATTGATCTAGTGGAGATAGCTTAATTATCCTATAACTTGCATAAGAGTTCAATAATAGGGTTGAGTCCCTTAAAATTGGCCATAGGGCAACAACCAATTATGCCCTTGGAGATGTTTAAGCAAAAGTTTGGTGGTAATTGTCCTGTAGCTTATAAATTTGCAAGGTCTTTGTAGCAGATGCCCGATGAAGCTTGTGAAAGCTTAGAGAAGGCATATAGAAAAATGAAAAAGTATGCGGACAAGGGCCGAAGACCCTCAAAATTTTAGATTGGGGATAGGGTCCTTCTAAACCCTCATATGTGGAAGAAAATTAGCAGTAAGACTATGCAGAGGGGGTTGATTCCCAAATATGATGGACCTTTGAAGGTGATGTAGAAGGGGATAAGTAGCTTACAAATTGAAGTTGTCGGATAGGTTAAAGATATACCTCACGATCCATGTGAGCTTCTTAAAGCCTTATCATGAAAACCTAGACCCAAGAAGGATACCAACAAGGTGAGTGATTAGAAAGAAATTTGATCGCGAGTGGTATCAATAAGGTAGAGAAGATATTATATCATTGAACTATGGAAATGAGTAAGAAAAATTGAAGAATTGATTTTCTAGCTTAGTGCAAGTATAGTCTTGAATTAGAGGCTAGTTTGAAACGAGATGTAATGCTATGGAAATTTGAGGAGGTAGTCCAAGCCTACCCATAGTCTAAGTCGATGAGAGCATCAACTACATCAAGTAGAAGTGGTTTGTTAGCCCCTTGACATGGACCATGCGATATTAAGGCCTCATGGGGTGACACCTTGTTCTCTTGAGTGGCTAATGACAACAACAAGATGGTATAAGGGTGCAATGCCTTGTGCAAGGAGATGACTTGGTGAACCATGGACGCAATGCCATGACATGTTGCTGCATTAAGAAGAGGGCTTGGGCAAGGCACAAAGCTGCAATAGTAACAAGGTGGATGTAGAAGCATGTTGCCCTGACACAAACGCAATTTGAACATACAAACCAAAATAGGGCTTATCATGCACACGAGTCATATATATAGAGGCATGCAGTAGCAGCATGAAGAGTTGGACATGAAGTGGGATTGCATATCAAGCATGAGTAGGAGTCTTGATGCCTAATGTAATAATAGTCTAAGTAGGACTAGTACTCAAATTCCAAGTAGGAGTGGTTACTACCACAGCCTATTAGGACAAGTCTTAGTAGAACTAAGAGTAGCACTACTAGTCTAACAAGGAGTGGGTGGCACCACTTTATAAATAGGAAGGGTTGGAGAAACTCTTGAGAGAGATCTAGAGAAGGAAATCATGAGGGAAGTCAAAACTCACCGAAGCTATTGTGGAAGTCTAGCTAAAGTCTTATATTCTTATTTAATAAGTTAATGAAATACAAGTTGGGATTGGTGCATTGTAAACCTCATATGCTGCCTTGCATGTTGTTGCCATCTCATGGGGGAAGGTGTAGATTGGCTTAGAGAGCTTTTAAATGCCACATAAACATGAAAATTTATGTGGGAATTTTGTGCCTATGATACCTAACCTTTAAAAGTCTGTTCAAGGGAGACCTTTCATCTTCCTTCATATATTTAATTATTTACTTGTTTTTTCAACCCTATCAATGCAACATAGGTGAATTTGCCCGATGGTTTATAAGAAAATTCATATCAGTTGTGTTCAACATGTTGAATTATACTAGGCTTATGTACAGGTATGCGGATTATAGCTTCTTCCCTTAAGCCCAAATTTTTCTTTGGTTTCATGGTGTCAACATTTCTTTGGTTTCTTTGGTTTCTTTGGTTTCTATACTTTGCTTCTGTACTTGATCTAAAAACAATATGCTCTTTCTTTTACTACTAAGTGACTAAATTTGAACCAAAATATACACAAAATCTCGAAGTTGGTCTTCAGAGTTCAAGATCAGAGGCCCAATCGGCATCACAAAATTTTACAAGATTAAGAGTAGGAGACTTTCTTAAATGTAATCCATGATGAAGAGTTCCTTTCAAGTATCTGAGAATTCTTTGTACTACTTTCTAATGAGATTTTAATGAAGCTTGCATATATTAACAAACTTTATTAACACTATAGGGCCAAACATCCAACTCACATGGTCCCTCCACTGAAAGCTTCTTCCATTTGTTCACCATGTCGCTATAACTCAAATGAAATGTCGGTAACATATTCTATAACAAGTTCAACCATAAAATCAATTTATAAAGACCAAGAACATCTCTTTGTTGGTAAAATTATGGAAACGACCCATTGGAGAAAGAGGTTTGAAAACTGGGCATTGAAAATTACCTTCAACTTTTTTGGATGGAAAGCTGGGTTGATGATCTTTCTACGTTTGGCCCATTGTTCACCTTCCAAGGCCACTAGACCAGAAACCAGCAACTTGACCAACGAGTGTGAGGGTGTCTTTTGAAAGATATTGGACTTCAACAAAACATCCTTCATTAGGTCAGGCTCCATAATGTTTACCCATGGACTTGGACCCATCCATGTAAAGAAATTTTTTCCTGCATGTTTATGCCATTATTGGATAGTGTTAGTCCTGGATTGCTTTTAGTTTGGATAATTGTTTTAAAGACCGATTGGTTTGAGTAGTCGGACTGTCGATTGAAAGCAAATTTGATTCGAGTTAGCAATTAAGCCGGTAGGGCTATTGAACCGCCATCGAACCAGACGACCCAACAGTTGAACCATTGACTTGGTGAACAGGGTCGCCGGTTTGGGCCTGGACCTATCTCGAAGTGAAATTCTTTTGGCCAAAATGGGCCATGGTTTTAGGTTGAAATTGGGTGAGTGGGCTACTGCTTGGGCCACTCACAGACATCAACACTCTTAGCAAATCGACTATATAAAGAGATCTTTATTCCTCATGCCATTCAAATATGGGACTGACTTAGGAAAATTAGGATATCATGACTACGCTATTTATGCCTTATGTAAACATTTCCATAACACTAGCTAAAAAAAAAAAATTCTTCCCAAAATTTTTATAATAATTAAAATGCAAACAATTTAAAGTAAAATAATATAATTTTTTTTAAACTATAAAATAATAAGGTATATAACTTCTAATATATACATAAAATAACATCACATCTAAATACTATATATATTTTATTTAATAAAATCCTAAAATATTAATACATCTATATATTAATTTGATAATATTAAATAAAAAATAAATATTATTAATTTTTAATTTTTGTATATATTTAAAAAAAAAATTAAATATTTTAAATTTTACTAATATATAAATTACATATTTATGACATCATTCATTTGACAACCGATCTAACTGATGAATCATGAATCATTAACTTTTCTTATTTAATAATAAATCTAATTCTAAAAAATTGGTTTGGACTACACATAGCTAGTTTTCTCGAGCGTAATAAAATATATATATACATATACATATATATATATATATATATATATATGAAATTGTAACATCTCAAAATTTGAGCTTGTGGCAAATGGGAATCAGTCTTTACATAATTACTCGGGTATATATTATCAAATATATGTACGTAGAAGTTATTTTGATTATCAACCATAGAATTAGCATGGAATATTATATTTTTAGCACAAATAACTGACGTAAAAATTCATGGAAAAGTGCATTGACTTGAAACATCACAAATTAATTATAACACTTTAGAAAAAAAATGATGAAAAGGAAAAGAAAAATAGTTAGGAAGAGAAGAACAGAAACTAAACAACTGCTCTAGGGCAGTATATAAAATTTAACCATAATTTGAAGAAACCAGCAAAATTTAATACTACGATGAAAAGTAATAACTCATATTAGTGCCATATTTCTTAATGAAATGACAATGGAAGGGCAGAACACGCTGAACAATATCATCAGAGAGACTAATGGGTCTTGAATATGACTTCCTTCATCATCTTAGACATTTCTTTGGAGTCCCCTTGTAATAGCCTATATGAATTCCCAGCCAGGCCTTACTCTCTAAGGCATCTCTCTAATCTCTTCAGTCTAAGCCACACCTAATTAAGTAGCCTCCATACACAACTTATTAGCATAGTAAGGAACCCAAAAGAAATTGCAACTGAGTTGAGCTTCATTTCCCTTTTGAGGGACTTCTAAAAGGAGAGGAATGTGTAGACCCCCATTTTGGGGCTCCTTTTTTTTCATGCATTTTCTACAGCTCAATTTTTACAGGTGTCACAATCTTGGAGGGCCACGTGTTGATTCCCCATTGATCCTTATGCAATTAGGTAGTGGAGTTGAAGAACCAATGGAAAGTGTCGGGCTTTGTGGAGCCTAGTTTTGTTTGATCTAGGTTGATGACCCGACCCGAATAATATTGCGTGGTTTTTTTGATGGGAGATTTACTAAGGCTTAGTCCATGGAGTGAAGGCCCGTTTAGCCCATTGTGGAACAACCTTTCATAATTAGGGTTTTTTTAGTGTGGTGTTGTTGCCGTGTTTTATATAGAGAGAATATTGTAGGCGAAAGTTGTACTTTGTATTCTTCCCTGATAATAGTGATATCCCTGCAACTCCGTGGACGTAGGCAAATTGTCGAACCATATAAATACTGTCTTGTGCATGTGATTGTTTTTCTTTAGCATGTGTTTTATCTATTTTTTTTTTTTTTTTTGTTTCACATAGGTTGGGAATTCAGTTTAATTCCCTTCAACTGGTATCAGAGCCTAGGATTAGGTTTGAGTGGGAGCAATGGTAGAGGAAGCAGGAAAGGCGTCTGGAATAGAAAAGTTTGATGGCACAAACTTTGCATATTGGAGGATGCAGATTGAAGATTATCTATATAGGAGGAAATTGCATCTGCCTCTTTTGGGGACAAAACCTGAGAGTATGAAGGCTGAGGAATGGGCGCATCTTGATAGACAAGCTCTAGGAGTTATTAGGTTAACTCTATTTAGGTCTATTGCACATAATGTTGTAAAGGAGAAAACCACAATAGATCTGATGAAGGCTTTGTCCAGTATGTATAAAAAGCAGTCCGCAAACAATAAGGCACATCTGATGAAGAAATTGTTTAATTTGAAGATGATAGAGAATGCATTAGTAGCACAACATATGAATGAATTTAATACAACCACAAATCAATTGTCATTTGTAGAAATTGATTTTGATGATGAGATTCATGCTCTGATCATCTTGGCTTCTTTGCCAAACAGTTGGGAGGCAATGAGGATGGCAATAAGCAATTCTACAGGAAAAGAAAAGCTCAAGTACAATGATATATGATATTTAATTATGGTTGAGGAGATTTGCCGAAGAGATGCAGGCGAAACCTCAGGATCTGGTTCTACCCTAAACCTTGAGACAAAAGACAGAGGTAATGATAGAAATTCAAACCAAGGTAAATCAAAATCCAGAAATTCTAATTGAAACAGAAGCAAATCTAGATCAGGCCAACAAGTACAATGCTGGAACTGTAAGAAAACAGGTTAATTTAGAAGGTAATGCAAAAGTCCTAAGAAGAAGAATGAAGATGATTCTGCTAATGCTGTAACAGAAGAGGTATATGATGCATTACTTCTTGTAGTAGACAATCCACTTGATGATTGGGTTTTGGATTCAGGAGCTTCGTTTCATACCACTCCACACCAAGAAATCATACATAATTATGCTGCAGGTGGTTTTGGTAAGGTGTATTTGGCCATCGGCCTTGGATGTTGTGAGTTTGGGAGACATCCGGATATTGTTACCCAATGGGTCTGCTTGGTTACTGGAGAAGGTTTGACATATTCCTGACCTGAGGAGGAATCTGATTTCTGTTGGACAACTTGATGATGAAGGACACGCAATACAATTTGTTGGTGGTACTTGGAAGGTTACAAAAGGACCTAGGGTATTGGCTCGTGGAAAGAAGACTGGTACTCTATATATGACCTCATGTCCAAGAGACACAATTGCAGTTGCTGATGCAAGTGCTGATACAAGCCTATGGCACCGTAGACTTGGTCACATGAGTGAGAAAGGGATGAAGATATTGTTGTCAAAAGGAAAACTACCAGAATTGAAGTCCATTGATTTTAACATGTGTGAAAGTTGCATCTTAAGAAAGCAAAAAAAGGTGAGCTTCTTGAAAACTGGTAGGACATCAAAGGCTAAAAAATTGGAACTAGTACACACTGATTTGTGAGGGCCTTCTCCGATTACATCCCTTGGAGGTTCAAGGTACTACATCACTTTTATTGATGACTCAAGCAAAAAGGTATGGGTTTATTTTTTGAAAAATAAGTCTGATGTATTTGAAACTTTTAAGAAGTGGAAGGCCATGGTTGAGATAGAAACGGGTTTGAATGTAAAATGTTTGAGGTCAGATAATGGAGGAGAGTACATAGATGGAGGGTTCAGTGAGTATTGTGCTGCACAGGGAATTAAGATGGAGAAGACCATTCCTGGGACACCACAGTAGAATGGTGTGGCTGAGCGCATGAACATAACTCTCAATGAGTGTGCTAGAAGTATGAGGTTGCATGCTGGACTACTAAAAACTTTTTGGGCTGATGTTGTTAGCACTGTAGCTTACCTAATAAACTAAGAACCATTAGTTCCCATGGAGTTCAGACTTCCTGAGGAGGTTTGGAGTGGTAAAGAGGTAAAGTTTTCACATTTAAAAGTTTTTGGTTATGTTTCTTATGTTCATATTGATTCTGGTGCTCGTAGTAAACTTGATGCAAAGTCTAAAATATGTTTTTTCATTGGTATGGTGATGAGAAATTTGGCTATAGGTTTTGGGATGAACAAAATAGGAAAATCATCAAAAGTAGAAATATGATATTTAATGAACAAGTTATGTACAAGGATAGGTCAACTGTAGTGTCAGATGTTACAGAGATAGATCAAAAGAAATCTGAGTTTGTCAACTTAGATGAATTGACTAAAAGTACTGTCCAAAAAGGGGGTGAAGAAGATAAGGAAAATGTAAATTCATAGGTAGATTTGAGTACACCTGTAGCTGAAGTTCGAAGATCTTCTAGGAACATTAGACCTCCACAACATTATTCACCTGTTTTAAATTATCTCCTGTTGACTGATGGTGGTGAGCCAAAGTGTTATGATGAAGCCTTGCAAGATGAGAATTCAAGCAAGTGGGAGTTAGCCATGAAGAATGAGATGGATTCCTTGTTGGGGAATCAGACATGGGAACTGACTGAATTGCTAGTAGGAAAGAAGGATTTACACAACAAGTAGGTATACAGAATAAAGAATGAGCATGATGGTAGCAAATATTACAAGGCCAGATTAGTTGTTAAAGGGTTCCAGCAGAAGGAGGGCATTGACTACACAGAGATATTTTCTCCAGTTTTGAAGATGTCAACAATCATACTTGTACTGGGAATGGTGGCCGCAAAAAACTTACATCTTGAGCAGTTAGATGTGAAGACAACATTCCTTCATGGTGACTTGGAGGAAAGCCTTTACATGATTCAGCCAGAAGGGTTCATTGTTTAGGGACAAGAGAATCCAGTCTACAAACTGAGAAAGAGCTTGTATGGCCTTAAACAAGCTCCTAGACAGTGGTACAAGAAGTTTGACAGTTTTATGCATATAATTGGGTTCAAGAGATGTGAAGCTGATCACTGTTGCTATGTTACGTCTTTTGACAATTCTTACATCATATTACTGTTGTATGTGGATGATATGCTTATTGTAGAGTCTGGCATTGAGAAGATTATTAATCTGAAGAAGCAATTGTCCAAACAGTTTGTAATGAAGGATTTGGGAGCTGCAAAGCAAATTCTTGGTATGAGAATCAGTAGAGACAAGGCTAATGGTACATTGAAGCTCTCACAGTCAGAGTATGTGAAGAAAGTTCTCAGTAGATTCAACATGAATGAAGCTAAACTAGTGAGTACACCCTTAGGTAGTCATTTCAAACTAAGCAAAGAACAGTCACCGAAGACAGAAAAAGAAAGGGACCATATGAGCAAGGTGCCCTATGCCTCAGCTATTGGCAGCTTGATGTATGCTATGGTGTGTACAAGGCCAGACATTGCACATGTAGTGGGAGTTGTGAGCAAATTCATGAGTAGGCCTAGAAAACAGCATTGGGAGGCAGTCAAGTGGATTCTAAGATATCTGAAGGGTTCATTAGATACATGTCTTTGCTTCACAGGTGCAAGTTTGAAACTACAGGGTTATGTAGATGTTGATTTTGCTGGTGATATTGATAGAAGAAAGAGTACTACTGGGTTTGTTCTTACTCTAGGTGGTACAACTATATCATGGGCTTCAAATCTATAGAAGATTGTTACTTTGTCTACTACAAAAGCTGAGTATGTTGCAGCAACTGAAGTTGGAAAGGAGATGATTTGGCTACATGATTTCTTAGATGAATTAGGTAAGAAGCAGGAGATGGGCATTCTACACAGTGATAGTCAGAGTGTAATTTTTCTTGCCAAAAATTCGGGCTTTCATTCAAAGTCGAAGCATATACAAACAAAATACCACTTTATCTGTTACCTTATTAAAGATAAACTGGTAATACTTGAGAAGATTTGTGGATCTAAGAACCCGGCAGACATGTGGACTAAGGGTGTCACTATTAAGAAGTTGAAGTTGTGCGCAACTTCAATTGGTCTATTAGCTTGAGGACGGGAGGATGAGTTGTAGGGATGAAGGATTGTTTCTTGGAGGATAGCGGTTTGATGTTGGTGATTGAACTAGTATCCAAGTGGGAGATTTGTCGAGCTTTGTGGAGCCTAGTTTTGTTTGATTCGGTTTGACAACCCAACCCAAATAATATTGCATGGCTTTTTTAATGGGAGATTTACTGAGGCTTAGTCCATGGAGCGAAGGCCCGTTTAGCCCATTGTGGAACAACCTTTCATAATTAGGGTTTTTTTAGTGTGGTGTTGTTGTCGTGTTGTATATAGAGAGAAAATATTGTAGCCAAAAGTTGTACTCTGTATTCTTCCCTGATAATAGTGATATCCCTGCAACTCCGTGGACATAGGCAAATTGTCGAACCACGTAAATACTGTCTTGTGCGTGTGATTGTTTTTCTTTGGCTTGTGTTCTTTATTTTTTTTGTTTCTCACAGGTTGGGAATTCGGCTTAATTCCCTTCAGAAAGTTGACACTTATAAAGGATGAGCGTATTTCCGTTATGGAGGAGCGTAGCCAGTTGTAGAGAGAGGGGGTTTTTCAGGCTAGTTGGAGATATTTTGAGGGGGGGCTTTTCTAGGGAAGGAAGTCTTGACAAGAGCAAGGGGGGCATGGGCAATGACCTTCGGAGGAGGAGATTTATTTAGAGAGTATTCCTTGAGCTTAGGAAGCTAGCCAGACAGGAGGGGAGGAGGAACATCAACTAGAGGGGAATCCTCTCTGGTAGAGGTTGTTACAGACAGAGCAAGGAGAGTATTCTGAGCTAGGAAAAGAGTCTTGACCAAAGAGGGGAGGAAAGACACAAAGGAATCATCTTGGAAGAGGGTGACACATGTATCATTTCTGTAAGCTGTGGATTCTCTTGTGTTCATGGCATTTTATTGTGTCTTCTGGGTATTATGAGATTCTATTTTTGATGCTTGAATGTGCTTTTTGAGGACTCTCGTATATTTTTATGGAATCTGAGCTTGCTTACACTCACTTTATGCTTGATTTCGAACCTGTTTATGGCCTCTATTTTGATATTTTATATGAGATGTTGGTATTCAGGTCTTAATTTCTTTTTAAAACTCATTCAAAATCCATTTTGGCCCACCTTCAGCACCTAAGCTCGTTGATGGAAGCATGAAACGTGGCTTGTGTGTGTTTATTTTTATTCCTATTTTTGGTGTCCTGTTCTTTCCGAAGGATTTAAACTCGCTGGGCACAACGAGATTGTTGCTTTGCTGCTGGAGGGTGGAACTAATGTGAATCCCAGAAATTATTGTGGTCAGACGACATTGATACAAGCTTGTAGATATGGGCATTGAGAAATTGTTCCAACTCTAGTGCTTTTTAGATGCTAGGGAAGATTACCTGAGCGGAAGGACAACTCTACATTTTGCAGTGGCAAATGGGCATGTAAGATACATAAGGCGTGTAGTGGCTGATTTTGTCTCAAGCGCTCCTCATGAAGCTGTAAATGTTTAAAATAATGGTGATAGAAGTGATGGTTCCAATTTAAAGAAAAAATATGATCAGAATGCTCTGGCTAAGTTTGTAAACAAGGCAGCTGATGGGGGTATCACTGTTCTTCATATGGCTGTATTGAATGGATATTTTGATTATGCACAACTCCTACTTGACGACCATGCAAACGTGTCAGCTGCAATTTTTCACTATGGGACGTCAAATGGATTTAATAGGAGCAAGAAGCACTCCTTTGCAATATGCTGTTTGTGGGAGATAGTTAAAGTGTTAACAGATCCTCCTTGCATGAGGTGCCGGTTGGTTAACTTTGTACTACTACAGGTGGCTGCCTTTTGATGTTGCCAGAACGTGGATTCGTCATTGGTTTGAATCATGTTGATTGTACCATTCCTTTCTTTAACAGCTACTTTGGCCGAGAGGAGAGACAATCTTGCTATAGCAGTTCCACTGGTTGCTTTGAGAACTTAAGACGGAGCAATTGACGACATTGATGTTTCAGCCAATGCAGTTGCTATAAGTTTCTCCATTCATGACAGCACCTTTAGGGGATTGAGGAAGGTTTATGTAACCAGTCAAAGTTCTTCCTGGACTTTCAGCCATATATCTTTCAAAGCCAAGCCTGAGTGCTTTATGAACAGTATAGCTCGCTTCATAACTAGTTCTTTTGAATGTTTCCACATCATGATGGAAGTATCCATAAAAAATCCGAGAACATTCATTGCTGACAGAATTGTTGAAGGTAACCTCATACGCTCGGGGATGCCATCCATGTTTGCTAAAACATCTATTCCCAGACCTCTGTAATCAGATGAACCTGGCTACTGCTGCATTTGGCTAGAATAATTTGCTAAGATCCTCAATGATTTAAATCAGCATGCTCACCCAACCTATTACCCCCACCATTCACCTAGCCACATCAATAAACCCACTTCTCTTTCTAGGTTTACACCCTTCAATATCCATTAAGTCCATCATTCATCCTCCATTATTCATTTCCCATTCACCTATCCCATATTCTCCCACGTGCATGCATCCTCTAGCATTCTTCCCAAGCCTTACATAAGGTGCATATCACCATTTCCTTAATACCTGCCATACCCAACTCATTCACCATCCATCTCTTACTCATTTATCTCTCTACACCACATACTCATTTTTCAAGTACCCATCATACCCCTTTCCCCTCACCTTTGCATGGCCACACTAACCTTTATACTCATATCTCATACCCTCCATGCATATACTTTTTTACCCATACCCATTAAACCCATTTCTCTCAATATCCTTCTTGCTCATCTTCTCATACTTCTCTTTGCATATTCTCTTTCTCATTTCATTCCCAGACGCATTGCATGGCCATCCTTCACTCATTCAAATACCCGTTAAAACCATCACTCATATTACCAATCACCTCATGCATGGCCACTCTAACCTCTATACCCATCCTACCCACATGTTTTTCACTACGAACCCATCCTACCATGACCATGTGAGGTGCTGGTCTGAGCAAAGATGTGAAGTGCTTGTGAAGAGGGAGTATGACTGTGAAAGTAAAATCTGCGGTTTATTCATCTGAGATTGGCATTCCCGTTCCTATCATTTGTAGATATGCTGTTGGAAGTATCTTAATGGCCCTAAATAGGGAGCATATTGATACTCTCTTCCATGGGGATGCCTATAAATGGGTGCAAGTTAACGAAGTTGATGCTGATCAAGATGGCATCATTGATTTCCCTGAGCTTTTGAATCTAATATTGGTATGCAATATGAAAGAGTTGCTTCAAACTTGGATGAAGACGGGTATAGAGACTACATATTGACGGAAAGAAAGGTCCAAACGTGAACCGTTTTTGGAGTTATGTTCACACCCTCACAAAACCCACCTTTAGACGCCATCGTCATAACCTCCAGCAATGGGACATTCACCTCTTACTCCATCTCCTCATGCATTTCTCAATTACAGTCAAGTTTTCAGCAAGGCCCTATAAGTCTTTGTTTGGTCATTCCTCGACATAAAGGACTTCGGGGTGCCTTTCCTACTATTCCTGAAAACAGTGCAATTGCTGTTCATGCTTAGGGGAATGCAGAAGAGGGACCAGAACAAGTTGGGCGGCACGGCAGGTGGCGCCATCACTTCGGCGGCAAAGAGAGGCTGTCCTTTCGGCAGTGGAGGCAGCAACTCCGCCGCCGCCGCCATTGCTGACGCGGCTACTCCATCCACTCTTCTTGGTCCATCTCTCCACGTTCACGGTTCCTTCGCTGATCAAAACAACAAAAGAATAGTTATGGCTCTTCAGAGTGGATTAAAGAGTGAGCTAAGATGGGCAATTAATGCCCTGACATTACTCTATTTCAAAAAAAAGGACGATGTGTGCACAGATGCTACTCCTCTTGCTAATATACCTGGGTTACTGGATGCTCTTTTCCAAGTTATAGATGGCTGGCGTGATATAGCCCTTCCAAAGGAACTTGCAAAAGCGCCAAGAGCCAGGTTGTTAGGTGCTAACTCTATTGTAACAGGATTTGGGAATGAGTGCGAGGCATTGGGTTCAAATGATGTTCTTTCCCATCCTGGATTTGGTTCTTTCATCTCTGAGGCCTCTGTGCAGAAGAATACAACCAAGCTTCGTCCTTTAGAGTGGTGGTTGGATGAAGATGGTCTGTTCCATCTGGATGAAAAAGGATGGGCAGAAAAACAGCAATGTGCTGTTGCAGCTTTAAATATCATTCGCAACTTCTCTTTCATGCCAGAAAATGAAGCTAACAGTGGGATTGGTATGAGACTGGAGGATTTCTGAGAAGAAATGGTAAAATTCCATCAGCAATGAGAAGAACAGATCAGATTATAGAGGCGCATAAGGAGTTATGAGAGTTTTCAGGCCTTAAAAGTCTCATTTTTAATAAAATTTTGCTACCATTTTTCTTCTGGCACACAACTTTCATAACTCCTCTATTTTTTTTTTAAAATCATTTTAAAATTAGCAAGAATTAATTCCGTAATTCTAAGTGATGGAATTTATGGAATCAATTCATGCAAAAATAAATGAGCTTTGATGGGGGCCCAACATCGGAAAACTTTATTTAAAAATAAAGTTGAGTGAAGCGTGATATCTGATGATTTATTATCTTGTTTAGCGATGCATGTGACATATTTTATGCTCATTATTACGCATTAACCCTATTTCTTGATAGCGCATCGTGACTCGTGGCCCAAGTATGCATCTACTCTCATTCTGGTCATTCTCTATACATGTTCTGATTCCCATATGTGCATGATCGATTTGAGTATTCATTGTTTTTCTTCTTGATTGCTACGTCATCTTCATCTTATTATTAGAGACCCGACTTTAGGGACTTAGAGGGGTGCTACGGTCTTTACCGTACCTTCCCGATAAGTAACTTGACCCTCGAGCTCAATCTAGTTTTTCAAAGACCATATTTTCCAAAAAATAAGGAGTCACACTTAAGGTTTTCTTTCTTATTTTGTTTACCCTTTAAAAATAAAACAAAAATAAGTTACGACTCCAAGTCATTTTTCAAACAATAAATAAAATCATTTTTCGATTAAAAATCGAGCTCGCCATTGAGTGGAAGCGCATGAGCCGAAATATGGGGTCCACAGTATGTTAAATCACTTCAAATTGAGAGAGTGACCTTATGCTGCCGGTGTATAAAAAGTGCCCCTATCCCATTCCCTGGTGTCAGCAAACATAGAAGATTTCTGTAATGCCTATAGGGAGAAGCACGTCTCATATTTTAAATTGTCTCCATCAATATGGCTTTTCAACTTCTCAATTTGATACATTTCAAAATGTATACTATAAAACTATAGCATGAATTATTGATGAATTATTGCCTATAAGGAGAAGCAAGTCTAGAATATTTCACATTATATATATATATATAAACAGTGTTTTTAAAAATAAATTGCACAAGAAAATCAAAATACCTTCTACTAATGGATGAATTGAAACTCCACTTATAAGTGAAATTTCATTTCCTTTGAAATCATTTTTTATTTTATTCTCATCCTCACTTGAATTATCCAAACATAGGAATTAATCTGAAGAAGAAAGGGATGCACATTCCCACTCTCCATTCTCACATACCAAACATGGCCTTAGGATATTCTTTTATCAATTTGTTGAAGTAACAGGTCTAAACATACATAATAAAAGCGAGAAAATTAAGAAAAATTTAGTGTTTCTAAACGTTATTTCATATATTACATAACTATTTATTTATATATGCTAAATAAAATAAAAACTCATATTTAGCTTTCAATATGATTCATTTGATAAGGACAATAAAAGAAAAATAAATATGCAATATTAATTTTTTTATTTATACATCATCACACTGTCTCTATATGAATACCATCTTCCTAAGAAGAATAAAATGACTAACAACAATCCACGACAATAGTTTTGGAACGATTGCCATTTAGGAGAGTGCATGTCATTGGATTCTTATAAGGATGCATACCTGCATCTAGGCTTCAAATTTAACGTTTTATCGGTTAATAATGCATTGGGCTCCTCCCATCCGATGTTTGACAGGATGGATTAGAATAAGAAAGTGACGTAATATCTAAAATATCTGATCACATTTATTTAAAAACTGAACATATAGGACAAATGGGTGAAATGGTTAGTAGTGAGTCCGTGACATTCATAATTGCATTCTTTATAGCTTCATTGTTGTTGATAAGACAGTTGAGTGCAAAATGGTCTTTGACCATTCCAAGACATAACTTGTGTGTATGAGCTTCCTACTCATATGACATTTCCTCCTAAAATTATAATCACCCTATTTTGATAACATAGGAAAACAAAAATATTCACATGCTAAGCAAGAATAATAAAATTAAAGAGTAGATCAAAAAAGAAGAAAAATTAAAGAATGGTACTTATTAGAAGATAAATCAAAGTCTAGAATACAAAATTTCATCAACACATATATATAGGCCTACATTTCAATTTTTCAAATGAAATACCTTGAAGAAAGGGAGAGACGAAAGGAACTTACACTATAATCCCACAGTGTTTAATGTTAAAAAATAAAAATGATAAGTTCTTAAAATGCACAAATATTATTAATTCATGGCATTTTCTTTCAAAGAAACTGACTTTTTCTACTAATCTATTTTTCTTTTATTTCATTTTCATTTCCAATATATATCTACCTCCAAGTCTTGGTGTAAAGAAGTTTCAACAAATAAAAATTTTCATAATTCAATTTAATATGACCTCCAAAAAAAAAAAAAAAAATCCAAATTCACTTATTCATATATGTTTAATAACCTTCAAAGGAGCAAGGCCAATATTAAAAGGTGATAGTGATAGGGACTAAAATTTAGCACTTTAATGGGTGTAAAGAACCTGTTCAGTGTGTTTGAGGTGCTTAAAATCTAGATTGAGGGAAGAAGGTGCTATGCAGTCTAATAGTACCTGAAGAGAAAGAGTTGGCAATCAAACAAGGAACGGTGCCTAAGCATAGAGGATAAGAGCATTTTGGATTGGATCTAGGTTCACTCTTGTACATAAGAGCATTTTGGTAATTACATAAGATTGCATAGGCAGTAGGGAACAAGGTTTCTAAATTGGGTTAATTAATTAACTAGATGACCCTATGTGGTTAATTAATTAATTAAGACTTAGTTTAAGCTAAATTAAGTGACCCAAGCCTTATTGGGATCAAGACACTTAAATCTAGTAGGGGAACCCTATAAGTACTGTTGGAAATAAGCCCTAAAAGCAAGACATGTTGTAATAAAGTCAAACTTGACTCTCCCCTTGTTATCCTTTTATGTATTGACATTTATTTGAACATTCAACCCATCTCTTACATTGTTATGACTTAGGAGCATTAGGAGTTGCAAAGAGGAGACAAGTCATGGGCTCCTTGTAAGTAGATAAAATGTCCACATTCAATTTATGAACTTGGGTAATACAATAAAGATTGTAATGTACTACTTTCTAATTAGAGAGATGTTTTGTCTTGATCGTAGAGATAGATTTCCCATGGTGGGTGGACTAGTGTATGTGATACACATTAGACAAGACCTACATTAAATCATAACATAAGACTATCAGTTGCCATGAATCACTAAGTTATTATAATATGGAGACTTCAACCTTGAGAGGATATTGAGTTTGTAATAATATCAACAAAAGACTTTGACTTATGGGTGAGACCCTAAAGTGGTCATATATCCCTAAGGATTGTGTCACTATTGATGGAGGTTGGTGGCAATAAATATTCTCAATAAAGGGACCATCATATCTCATGGGTTTGAGACTATATGTCTCCTTGGATGATTCAAAGGACATGTGATCATGGAATTTATGGTCGTAGTAATTCCTTAGTGGAATTTCACATACACTCCTTAGAGTTAGGGTATGCCAGTTAATCTTTTAATAAGTGGGATTTGTAACTTAATGATTAGAGAGGTAATCTTGATAGGTGATAACACTACCTTGTTAAATTATGAACACTAGTTCATGATGAGTTTGCATATAGCAAATTGTAGGTCATGGACCTGAGCTCCATCTCATTGTTATTTAAATAGGGTACTTGAGTGCAGTTGATTTTTTATAGTGGGATGTTGAATCAACTTATAATTGGATTCTAAGGGAGCTAGAACACCTAAGAGTCTTATTAGTCCTCGCTTTGAGCTAGTATACCATGTTAGCATGGTTTATAAGGCTTGGATTGACTCTATGTTCACTCTTATGCATAAGGGCATTTTGGTAATTACATAAGATTGAATAGGGGTTAGTGAACAAGGTCTCTAGATTAGGCTAATTGATTAATTAGATTGATTTATGTGGTTAATCAATCAATTATGACCCGTTTTAGGCCATATTAAGTAACTTAAGACCATATGGGCTCAAGTCACTTAAGCCCAATAAGAAAACCCTATAAATGCCTCTTTAAGGGCCAATTAGGGTTTCCATGACTTTAGACAATTATCTTCCATCTCCAAAGAGAGAGAGAGAGAGAGAGAGAGAGAGAGAGATTCCCACCCTTGCAAAGCTCACACTTTGGAGTGTTAAGATCATGGTATAAGTAATCCAAATCTAGGAACATCCAAACTATTCAAGCACGTTTTTCACTAAGAAGAATTGATCTAGGAACATCCAGATCTAGATCTAAGTATGAGTCTCTCAATCTCTAAATATTTATTTTGTAATGATTTTTGAAGCCATTATTTTTATGCACTAGATTTAGAGAACTTAAGGTTAAATGCATGCACCCCATGAGATCTAGGGCCTAGGAATAGAGTAATCCATGGTTCCCAACAAATACCCCCTTAGAGGTTAGGGTTTCTAAGGTTTTTAATTGTCTTCCACATCTAGAAGGTGTAAGAGACAGAGCTTAGGAATCCTCCCTTCCAAAGCCCACTCTTTGGAGGTCTAAGATCGTGGTTTGAGTAATCAAGCATAAAATCTTGGATGTATGAGACCTCCAAACTCTACAGGTTTCTTTTTTACCCATGAAATTGATTTGGGAACATCCAAATCTAGATATGAATGTTTTTTCTCTAGTTTTATTAATCTAAATTGTTTTAAAAGTCATGTTTCAACTCAAATTAGTTTCTATAGAAGCCTAGGGTAGATTTACATGTACCTATACAATCCAAGATATAGGAATAGAATGATCCAAGGTTCTCAACAGACACACTATCTCACTCTCATGAGATATCATGGTGCTTTTATTGAAAACACTTGTTGCTATCTACTCCATATGGATATATGACCACATTAGGGTTTCACCCATAAATCAAAGTTTCTTGTCAATTTTAGCATAAATTCAATATATTCTCAAGATTGAGAATCTATATATCACAATAGCCTTATGTCATGATTCATTATAGGTCTTGTCCAATATATAACCATACACACTAATGTACTCACCATGGGAAACCTATCTCAATGGTCATGATAAGCCATCCCTCCAATTAGGAGGTGGTGCATTATAGTCGCTATTGAATTGCCCAAATCTATGAACCAACTATAAACAACTAATCATCTTGCAAGGAATCCATGACTTATGTCCTTTATGCAATTCCTAATACATTGAAGTCATATGCAATGCAAGTGAAATGACGTGTTTGTTCAGGTAACCAATCAATACAAAATGGGATAGTAAGTTGAATAAGAAACATAAATAAATAAATTTATTAATGAATCTAAAACTGTTATATTTTGTCATGCTTTCCAAGGCTCTATCCCAATAGGTTAGATTAGGTGACCTGAATCTAGTTTAAGCTTAAGTCACTTACACCCATAAGAAACCCTATATAAATCCTCTCAGAGGTTTAGGGTTCACAATTTTAACATTTTGGCCATCATTTTCTTGAGAGAGAGTAAAAGTAGGCCCTAGCCACTCTTAAGAGAGGAAGAGAAGCTCACCTTTCTCTTGTGTCAGGATCTTTGAAGAGAGAGACCGGGTAAAAGATCTTTGGGCAGATGAACTCCACAATATCCCCAACATCTTCTTTGACATCTTCTTGGGATTAGATTTGATTTTGGAACATCCAAATTATAGGTATGAAACTTTAACCTCTACATCTAGACCATAATATGGTTTTAGTTACCATATATTTCTACTATGTTAGATATAGAGAGCCTAGGACTAGATTGCATGGACCCTACATGATGCAGAGCCTAGGAACAGAGTAACTAGTGGTTCCTAATAGTTTACAATTATAAAATGATGAAAACTAATGTCTTTTCGCCAACTAAACCTCATAAAGCATTGAAATCATTAGTTTCATTGCAATTTCAAGTTAAAGATTAAAATGCAATGAGTCTCACACACAAAATAATCCCTAATGCTCATTAATATATATATATATATATATATATATATATATATTTAAAAAAAAAATCAAAAGGATAACGAAGATGATGACAAACCAATAATCAAAGCAAACTTTTGATAATAAATAAATATGTTATGTTCAGTTTCAAAATAAAATAAACGCTAAATTTTCTAATAAAAGAATTTGATAATGGGTTGTGACTACAACCTAGATATCAATTTCATATTGATACAAAAACAAAGCTTAAACCAATTTGAAAAACAAGAATAAAATGGGTGGTTTTGGAATTGATAATAGAATCAATAAGCCGTCTCAACTTAATACTCCTTGACAACATAGAACCAATGTCGATCCCAATATGATAACAAGATCTAGACACCATGAAAAAATGACAAAGAAAAATTTACCATAGACTTGGTATCAAACCGAAATCAACATGTATTTCAATAAATTAAAAAAAAAAAATCAATACAACACTAACAATGGTAATGTTATTCTTTAGGATAAATTAATATAAAAATAATAAAGGCTCTGAGGTATCAAAATATCATTAATGAGTAAAAAATCTAATGCAACCAATTTTAGGCATTCTCATATGAATTTAGAAGTATAAAATGATGAAAAGTAATGCATTTTCACAAGCTAAACCTCATAAAAGCATTGAAACCATTAGTTTCATTGTAATTTCAAACTAAGGATCAAAATGCACCAAATATGAGTCTCTCACACAAAATGATTCCTAATGCTCATTAATCTTATATATATATATATTCATATAAGATAAAAACAAATAGAATTCAACAATTTTTAAAGGGTTAATTTAAAAAAAAAATGATATAGAATAATACAAAAGAAATTTGAAAGGAGAGGATAATATATTGAATGAGGCACCTTTTTTTGTCATAATATATTAAAAAAAATCAATATTGATCATAGTGTACAATGGCTCTACTTTCAAAAGAAAAAGAAAATAGAAAGAAATATGATATCAAATTAAGGGAAAGTCAAGTTGTGTTGTATATAGATCAACAAGACCTTGTTAAACAGAAATCCAACAATCTTAAATTAAATTAATTGGATGTGTACTTTAATTAGAACAAAGGCATGACTGGATCTCTTCTAAGTGATCAATTTTGAAATATAGAACTAGACAATAAGTCGTATTCCCTTGAACATCAATACTTATGTTTCTATGTTGGTCCTCTTATCCACTAATGGTTATACATTAGGTTTCGAAACTAAAATTACAATTAACTTTGACCTTTGGACTTGAAACCTCATTCTTGATGGATTAATGTATAATATCTAAAGTAACTTTCTTGTTTTGTAATTGATTAAAGTAACTCCTACAGGCTATTTAAATCCATCTAGTACACCATTTCTTATTTCTCACTTTTCTAAGTTGTTTCATTGAGGTCAATTCTCTTAGTTTTTCGTATTTTTGCTCATATAGTATTGTTTTACACCTCATTTTTAGTATTCCTAGTTGTTTAGGGGTTTTTTTGTGTGGATTTTTATCAGTTTTTATTACTTTTAGTGTCCTTTTATATTTCATCACCTTGTTATGGCAAGTTGTCATCATCCGCATGAGGTGACCCCTCCAAGGTCACCTAAGCCTGTTTAGAGCATTACACTCTAAAGTCCTTTTGGCCTAAGAGTTTTTCTTGTTGAGTGCTTCCATTGTCAAGAGGCATGAGACCAATACTACACCTCTTTCCATAATTGACGAGTTAAGGTTGAGCATTCGGTTGATCTCAAAGTCTTCTAAGAGACTTATTTTCTTACTATTGTTAGAGAGTGAGGATAAAGACGTTACTCTCTCTTTAGGGGACTTTCTATCCCCATCTTATTTGCATTTTCTATCTATTGTAATTGGAGTTACCTTTCAGGTGATTTTGTATGATCAGTTATTTCTTGTCTCTTCCTATTCCATCCGACGTGTCCTTGGCATGTCGCAAGTTGAGTGTTGCTTTGGGCAGAAGCTATTTTCCAAGCCAACATAGTTGCTAGCTACCTTTTTCACCTACTCCTTCTACCATTCTACTCATCGTACCCAGATCTATCAGTCGTCTACTCAATTCATTCATGTCATACTCTCTAGCTACCAATTTGATATCAACCAAGTGATTTTGGATAGCATTACTCCTTCCCGTGATCCATGTTTTTAAGGAGGCACCTTTCCCTTTAACCTTCTCATCTCATAGATTTTGGAGGATGTAGGTTTTGGGATAAACCCTGCATTAGGGGTCCAACCTACCCATACCTTCTTGGATGGGAACTCCTGGGCTAAGCATTATAACCACATTTATGGACTGATGGCACCTCCAACCCACCATGGTCCTGAAAATGCGGCTCAACAAGTAGTTTAAGAGGCAACAACAGATGAGAATGAGCTCCAAGCTATGAAGTAAGGTGTAGTTCTTGAGGTAAATTATCTTAAGCCTTCTTTGAGGACTTGTTCTAATTGAGGTCATGCAAGTTCTTCATGAGCTACTCACGAGCAATGTTTGAAATGCCACAAAATATCGAGGATATTTCACCAATATTTCAGATATCAATGGGGCTCGATAGATAAATAGGATGAAAATTTTGGTTATCCAAAATTTCAAGTATATCCTTCATTTTTCATTGATGTAATAGACTATATGCTGATATAATACCGATATATCAGTTATACTGGCAATTTTTTTGGTGCATTGCTTACTTTTAAGCCAAAAGGTTTCCCCATTTTTGCCAAAAGGTTTCTTGTTTTTGCCAAAAGGTTTCTTTTATTTATTTTTATTTTAGGCCACATTCTCACACGCATGACCATACAATAGTCATTCCAAATGAGAAAGTCACCATCTATTAAATAGGCAATTTTGTTCTCTCAAGTTGTTGATGTGGGACAACTTTTATTGACAAATTTTAAAATCTAATCAAATAGGTAAACAAAATTTACATTGGTGAGACTCGAACCCGAGTACACAAGTTTGTCATGAAAGGACACTACCATTGAACCATATGTGAATTTGTAGTTTTAATTGTATATAGAATTATATATATAATGTACATATCTTTTATACGTTATAATATTTTTAATAAATATTATAATATTATTTAATAAATTAAACTATTATAAATAAGTTATTTTTAATTATCTTATTATATGTTTTGTATACCAATTAAATACAAGGTAAATATCAATTTTATAAATAAAATATTAATATTTTTAATATACAATACTTATCTAAATATCATTGTTTTTTTTATCCCTCAATATATTCAATTTAAACATATTATCATTCTAATATTAATGTGCTTTTAAATTAGTATATTATTGCCTACTATTACAAATTTATTACATATTCCTATATATATATATATATAGTAATATGTGTTTTTCTTTTCATGTTTTATCATTTTTTTTTTAGTTTTTCCAAGTATTTTCATGAATTTTGATTAATTTCCATTTCATCAATTTTTTTTTGTCAAAATATTCCACCGTTATTTCCCGATGTATCCATAAAATCCAATGATCAATAAATCCGTGATTACTGATATTTTCATCCTTGCTCATGAGACATCTTCTTCTACCCACCTGACTGCTCGAGAGACATTGGATTCCATGGTCTATCTTCATCAGCGAATGGACTCCCAAGATCTTCAATTTCGTGAGATCCAGGGACAACTCCATTATATCATTTCCTAGATCCACTCTAAAGGCGCATTGAGCTCTGCCTCTCCACCTCTTTCGGATGCTTATATATATGTGTGTGTGTGTGTGTGTTTTCTTTTTGTATTGTTAATTTGGATTTGTGTTTTTTTTTTTTTTTGCATATCTTATGTATCCAGAATCATTTTTTTTTTTTTTGCTATATATATATATTCTTCTTTCTCTTTAACTCTTATGTGCTTTCCAATGTTTACAATTCATATGTTTTGCCATTTTTATGACAAAAAAAGAAAAAAAAAAGAGATCATTGACCATATTTAACTCACTTAAATAGGGGGAGCATAGGCATCGATATAATAGAAAAAGGATAAAGGAAGTCCTTGAAAAATAGAACTTAATAAGTTTTGAATTATTTATTTAATTCATTCTTTCACTCATTTAATTCTTAAGGGAAATTAATTGTGATAGTGGAGAAAATTAAACCTGAGACATTGGAGGAAATTAGATCAACTGTTGAAAGAATAACTTGGAAGTTTAAGAGAGTTACCTAATATAGATATTTCCTATAAGATATTTCTATTTGAATTGTCTTTCATTTTAGAACTATTATGATTCACAAAAGCTTCTTCTCATGACTTTTATTGTCTATTTTTTGGTTGGAGATAGACCTCTAGGCATCATAGTTGATCTATTGTGTCTTATAAAGCTTCTATTATGTTCGATTGATTTGTATACATTTAGATTCCTCTCGAGTTTTACTTTGTACCTTGTTATCACTATAGGGATATGTTTCTCTTACATGCTTTCACAATGAATCGAGCAAACTCTCTAACTATCTTGTTCTATTGCTTTGATCATATCTTATCTCACACATTTTTCCACCTTTGTTGAAGTTTTTTTTTTTTATGTGTGTAGGTTACAAGATTGGAAAATATGTACTACCAGATGATGCAAAACATTCCCTTAGTTTATTTTTAATTAAGCATTAATGTTTGTTATGTAAACTCCGTTATAAGAGTTCGGGTGGGTTTATGTAATGATGTTTTGTCACAAGATTGCCATAAAGGAAATTGTTAGGACATTAAGCCTTGATTATATGTCGGCAATTTTGTTTCTTTTAATGTTTGTCCATAGAAGTCTTTTTAGATAGTGACTTGCTCTCTATTGAAGATTAAGAGTTGTAATTTGTCTAAACGAGAATTCATAAGTACATCTAAAAAAGTTTGGCTTGTAGTAAGTTAGGCTTCTTTAAGGTATAAAGATGATTGGTAATTTTTTTGAACTTAAAATTAATTTTTATAAAGTTTTTAAAAAATAGAGGATGCTCAAGTGGGGAGCACTGCTCAAGTGTTGACCACTTAAGTGCCCCACATTGCTTGAGCACCCAAAGCGCTCAAGCCACCTTTGTAAGCTCGAGCAATCTTGAATCTCCAGTCAAGATTTTTTCATGCAAAATTGATTTGGAAGTCTTCTAAAACCAAACCTTTTGGAGATTTATTCCTACAAATACCTCTTTATAACTCCTTAAGGGTTAGAGATTGTTTTAGAGATTAGTGAGAGATCTTACATTCTTTAGGAAGAGTCTCTTAGAGAAAAAGCCTAATGAGCCACACCATTCCCGATCTCTCATTCAAGGATTCAATATTTGAATCTTGGTTTGAAAACCTACATCCCTTTAGCAAGGTTGAAATGTATTCACTAGAGTAATAGGAGGTTGCTATGTTGCAGACATGGATCAAGTTTTAAGTATTGAAGAGTAAGCCTTTAGGGTAAAGTGGCTAAGTAAATCTATGTAACTTGATATCATATAATAGATTTAGATTAGCGATCATAGACTTCATGGTTTTTTATCTCCACAGTTAGTGTGGGGGTTTTCCATGTAAAAAAACTCTTGTACCTCATTGCTTATTACTTGATATCTTGTTTGAATTGCCTATAATAGAAAGGATTGATATGCCTCAATATCTCGTAGGATAAAAATTGGGTATAACATATAAATCTTTGTTTAAATTTTTTAATACATCCATTTAGCCCTCCTCCCCTAGGTGTTACCCCACTAGACTTAGGGGTTTTTTCAAACCATAAGTTGGTTCACCCTGAGCTATTGGTTTCTGTTGTTGACCATCGTTAGTTGATTCATTTTGTTCGATTGCACTTGTTAGTCGATTAATATATATATATATATATATATATATTGCTTTCTCATACCCAACTTTGGTTTCTTGTGATTCCTCTACCTAAAACCCACCAATTATTTTACATTGTAAACCAGAGTTTCACCACTTGTTTTGTATTCTAACCTTAACAATTCATCTTCTTTAAAAGTAACATCTCTACTGATTATTGTCTTCCTCAAATTTAGATGTTGTAGCTTATACCACTTCACTTTAGTAGGATATCCAAGAAATAAACATTTCTTTCTTTGCTCTTGGTTGCAACTTTTTATCATTTACGTGTGCATATGTTGTTGACCCAAACACTATAAGGTGTTGGTAACTTCCTAGTTTACCTATCCATATTTCTTGAGGCTTTTTGAACTTTATGGAACTCAAAGGGCATTTGTTAATCAAGTGACATGTTGTATGGATAGCTTTTGCCTATAACTTTTTCAGTTATCTTATATTTATCAACATGCATCTTACTCTTTCAAGAATAGTATGATTCATCCTTTTAGCCAAGCCATTTTGCTGAGATGTACCCTTCATTGTTCTTGTTGGGATTAAGCCCCTAAAGGAAAGACATGATGTAACAAAGTTAGACTTAACTATCCTCTTGCCATCCCTTTGGTATATTGACATTGATTTGAGCATTTAACTCATATATCTTACATTATTATATGACTTGGGTGCATTAAGAGTTGCATACAAGATACAAGTCATGAGTTCCTCATAAGTACATAAGTTGTCCACAATTGGTTAATGGATTTGGTCAATCCAATAAATACTGTAGTGTACCACCTCTTAATTGAAGGGATAACTTATCTTGGCCATCGAGATGAGTTTCCCATGATGAGTGCACTAGTTTATGTGATGCACATTGGACTGGACCTATGGTGAATCATGATGTAAGGCTATCAAATGTCATGATTCACCAAGCTATTATGCTGCATGGACTCTCAACCTAGAGAGGATATTGAGCCTATGCTGAAATCAACAAAAGGCTTTGACCTATGGGAGAAACCCTAAAGTGGTCATATATCCTTATGGATTAGGTCACTGTTAATGGAGGCTAGTAACAATAGGTATTCTTAATAGAGGCACCATGATATCTCATGGGATTGAGACAGTGTGTCCCCTTGGGTGATCTAAAGCACATGTGATCATGAAATTTGTGGCCACAACAATTCCTTTAGTGGAATTTGACTTATGCTTCTTAGAGTTGGAGCTAGAGCATGTCAGTTAATTATAGAATAAGTGGGATCTATAACTTAAGGATTGGAGAGGTAATCTTGATCGGTGATAACACTACCTTGTTAGATTATGAACACCAGTATATGGGGAGTTTATATGCAATGGATAGTAGGATGTCGTGGGCTTGAACTTTGTCTCATTGTTATGTACATATGGTATTGGAGTGTAGTTGATTCTCTTTAATGGAATGTTGAATCAACTTCAAAATTGGATTTTGATAGAGCAAATACTCCTATGGGTCCTAGTGGTTCTCACTTTGAGCTTATATACTATGTGACACATTTTATAAGGGTTGGATTGACTCTAGGTTGATTCTTGTGCATAAGAGCATTTTGGTAAGTACGCAAGGTTGCATAGGGGATAATGAACAAGGTATTTGGTTTGGGTTAATTGATCAATTAGATGACCCTATGTAGTTAATTAATCAATTACGAGCCATTTAGGCTAGACTAAGTGACCCAAGCCTTGATGGCTTAAGTCACTTAAGCATAATTGACAACCCTATAAATACCCCTTTATGGGTTAGCGTTTCCTAATGACTTTTAATGAGAGTTTTTTTCCACCTCTAAAGAAAGAGAGAGAGAAAGCCATAGCCTCCTCCCTTTTGTTGTCCACACTTTAAAGTGCCAAGATTGTGGTTCAAGTCATCGGGTGAAGGATCTTGGGTGTACGAGACCTCCTTAGATAAGAGGCTACAACACTTGGACATGCATAGGGCGCATGCATAAGACGCGCATAGGCCGCGTGCATAGGAATTGCACGAGACATGCACATAGGCAGTAGCATGAGGAGAGAGACTCTCCAGTTTTTCCAAGTATGGTCTTCATCGGATGGATTTTGATCTGGGAACATCTAAATCACATGTATGAGCTTCAAATCTGTAGATCTATAGTTATTAATGGTTTTCATTGCTAATTTATTCCACTACGATAGATTTACAAATGCCTAGGGATAGATGCATGCACCCTATGAGATCCAAGGTATAGAAATGGAGTATTAATCTAGGGTCCCAAGTGATGATAATAGTAAGATATCAAGATTGAACCTAGCACTAATTAAACATTTGGTATTTAGACCTAGGTCATATTAATCTAAATAGGATCCAAAGATTGGTAAAGTCTGGACTCTTTGATTCCAAAAGATCTTCTAGTTTACGAATCCTATATAGATGGTAAAATGATCAAGAGGACTAGTGATTACTACCGAAAAGTGCTATTTTGTAGACCTAATTATAAGGGTTTTAAGCACCTTTGAGTAGTAATCATATTCATTTAACCTAATTAATTCATTAAGCTCCTTAGTAATTAGTTCTAACCATTTTTAGTGGCAAGTTTACATGTTTTTCATCAGCTTATGAACCAATTCAAGCATGCCAATTGATGGAGGAGCTACTTGGGCGAGTTAAGCAAGGATTTTGGATGTTTATAGGCTTGAATTTCAAGTGGAAACGCGAGCACAAGCAATGGGAACACCATTTCGCAAGGGGAGGCAATTCACTTGCCAAATGACCAATTTCGCAAGGTGAATTTCACCTTGCCAAAATTTCGCAAGGGGATTGTCCTTATGGTGCGAAATTTGGCCATTTCGCACCATGAAGAAACCACCTTGTGAAATTTCGCAAGGTGGCTTTTCACCTTGCGAAATTTGGACCTTTCATCTTCCCCCTTTTGAAATGCCTTTGAAATCCCCTGTTTTGAGACGCTGTTGATGATATTCCACTGCCGGTTCTCCAAGATATTTTGCTTGACTTTTAGCTTTGTAAATACCTATTTTACCCTTGTAATCAACCAATGAAAAGGTTGCTTTTGTAATAGCTCTTGTAATTTAGCTTTTTATTGTCTTTAAATAGAGGTGAAGAGCCTCAGACACGATGATCTTGTAACCTGTAACTTTATAAGTTATAAGAGCACTTTTGTTTATACGCTTCTTTCTCTTTTCTTTCTCATTTTCTTAGTAGCCAAACATCCTTGGAGGATGAAATCCCCAAGGATGAGAGGCTAAAACCTTTTAGTTTCTTGAAGTAATGGATGCCATGTGAAGCTCCCGTGTCAGGATGGAGATTTCCAAGTCATAAATGTAAGTAGCTGAGCGTCATAAATGTTTTCATTCAAAGTAAAGCTTTTAATCCCTCTGACTTGCTTTGAATGGCCAATACTTGATAACCTTTTGGTCTCAGTGGATTCTTATTGTTAGATTCACTAACGTTCATTAGTTATCTCTTACGAGCCATTGTATTGCAAGTCGAGGAGATGACCTATACCAATAAAAGAACAGTTATGAGGTTTAGCTACCCTTTTTGTAAGTTTTCAAGGACTAAAACTCAGTTGTTAAACTCATACCGGTTCGGGAAGTAAGCATCACCTTAGTTGCTTCCCCAACTCGAGGTGAAAAGTCCCAAAATCTCCATTTTTACACAGTGAGTTAAGCATGGCTATCCAAAGCTTTGAGAAACTTCTTTTTCCATCTTTTAACCTATTTTCATGTTAGTTTAGTTTACAACACCTTCATCTTTTTATGTTTTCATCTTAACCTAATTTTTATTAAGAAAAGTTCACTCCATCCTCCGAACTTCACCAGTTAAAGTAAAAACCCTTCCCAGTGTTCGATCCTAGAGCCACTATGCTATAGTAGCTTTGCTACTTTAGTGTAAGGACCTTAGGTATAAATTTTGTTGATACCCTTACATGCCAAGCTACCAAGAGTCGGGATATCAACTAGAGGTAAGGAATATTTGGAGTTAGTGCATACTAACATGTATGGAATTTTTAGTGTCAATGCATGGGAAGGGTATGGATCTTCCATCACTTTTAGTAATGACTACTTTAGGTTTGGATATGTACATAGGAAATCCGATGCCTTGGATACATTCATTGAATTTAAGGCGAGATCAAATAACCTATTGGGTATACATACCAATTCATTTCAATTATTTCAAGTTGATATGTCTGGTAAGTTTGATTCTTTTTGTTAGAGCATAAGATTATTTTCTAGTTATATTTATCAAGGTCTCTATTAGAAAATGAATAAGTGGAAAGAAGATATCAAACTTGGATGGACATAGTAAGATTGTGGACAGGTTTCTCATATTTTCTCAAATTCTTTTGGGGATATGTCTTATAGATTGTGTAATTACCTTTTTTTTTTTTTTTTCTTAAGAGGTGTATTAGTTTATAGGATATCTAAGAGGATTTTTGGGTTATCACCTTTATAGTCAAAATCATCAAAAGATACTTGTTAACATAAATGTCCCATTTTTCATGAAGATTATATGATAAGGAAGAAAGCATAGAGTGATATAGATTGGAGGATATATTAGAAGATAGTCCCACATTGCATATGATACTATGGATCCAGAGGGTTAAAGACATACCATTCCTCTGATTTCTAGTACACCACTACCTCATCATAGTGGGAAGTTTATATCCCACAGATAATGATGAAGCGGTGAGCAATGTTTATGCTCACTTAAGGTAAGGACGTGTAATCATGAAATCTATGAACCCATAGTAATTCCTTTAGTGAAATTTGAGATATCCTCTTAGTGAGTTATAGTATGTTATTTAATCACAAAATAAGATGATCTATAACTCAAAGATTATAGAGGTAGTCTTGAAAGGCTGATAACTTTCACCTTGTTAGACTACAAACAACCAATTCATGGGAAGACTATATACAATAGATAGCAAGTCATGAACTTGAGCACTTGGTGTCTCGCTTTAATATACATAAGGTTCTAGAGTATAATTAACTCTCTACAGTAGGATATTGGATTCTAAGGGATCTAGTATTGTCCTATGGGTTCCATTGGTCTCTACTAAAGCTCATCTTCCTTGATACCATGGTTTATGAAAGTTAGATGGGTTTTTAGTTCACTCGTGTGCATAAAGGCATTTTGGTAATTGCACAAGGTTACACAGAGGTAACTGTGCAGTATCTTGGAACTTGGCTAATTGATTAATTGGAGCCTTATTTTGTTAATTAATCAATTAGCAACCTTTTTGGGTTAAATTAAGTGACCCACACCCATAGTGGGCTCAAGTCACTTAAGCATAGTAGAAAACCTATAAATACCTTTCTCAAGGGTTTGGGTTTCTAATTCAGTCTTGTCATTCTCTCCCTACAGTCCAAAGAGAGAACCCTAGTCTTCAACCTTAAGATTTCCACCATCTCAGTGCCTAGACTCAAGAAGGAGTCATCGAGTGGATGATTATGGGTTTATAAGATCTTTCTTAAATTTGAGTTTCTACATTAACAAGAATTGATTTGGGAACATCCGAATAATATGTATAACACTTTTCTCTGGATCTATGATATGTTTTTGTTTTTTAAATCCCAAAGTTTTCAACTATGCTTAGATCTAGAAAGCATAAGATAGGATTACATGCACCCTAATAATCCAAGGCCTAGGAATAGAGTGATCTAAGGTTTCCTAACAAATATAACCCAATAAGTAAGAATGATTTATAGGAACTAATATTTCTTTCAAAAAGAAAAGAAGTTTATTGGAGTAAGATAGGTATACAAGAGAAGGAAAAATGCAAAAGGAGTAGAAAAATACAAAGCAACATTGGTGCAAAGGATTACAAGCAAGAATAATGCACCAACAAGATGAGGGTATTTGGTCTCATTGCTCTTTTAGAAACTATAAGATTAATAATCTCTTTGATAGCTCAAAATAGTTGAAAATTTTCAAATGGATATGAAATCCAATTTTTTGAATTGACATCTTAAAGAAGAAGTGTATGTAGAACAAACCATAGTTGGTATATATATATATATATATATAGATGGACATGAGAATAAAGTTCCAAAATTGAAAATAGCCTTGTATGGAATAAAACAAACACTAAGAGCATGGAATAATAGAATTGACCAATATTTTCATGATAATAATTTTGTTTGATACCTTTATGAACATGCTCTCTGCAAAAAAGTGAATGAAAAAAGTGATATATTACTTGTTTGTTTGGATGTGAATTGTTTGATCTTTATTGGAACTAATCCAATCATGTTTAGTGAGTTCAAAGAAGTAATAGGATAAAAGTTTGAGATGATTGGATTAGTCTCATATCATACTCTCTTGGCATAGACTTGAAGCAAATTGAAAAGAGTACTTTTTATTTCTCAAGAAGACCAAGCAAAATAAATATTTAGAAAGTTTAACTTGAATATGTGTAATATGGTAAACACAATAATATAATGCAAAGCTAAATTATCAAAGACATGTAGAAGGAGAAAAAGTGGATTCAACATAACATAAAATCTTAGTTGGAACCATACACTATTTGACTCATACAAGTTCAAACATTCTCTTTGGAGTTGGATTTGTCCATCATTATATGGAAGCACTAATGATTATTTACACTAAGACTTCCTAGTGAATTTTTTACTACATCAACGACACATTTGATTATGACTTATATTATTCACCTTTGACAATTTTAGACTTCTTGGATATAATGATGGTAATTAAGGTGGAGACTTGGATGATACAAAGAGAACCAATAGCTTTATACTCCTCATGGGAGAGATACCATGTTCACTTGGACTTCAAAGAAGCAACCTATTGTGAAACTTTCAACCTATGAAGTGGAATTTGTGAAAGTGTTTACAAAATCTCATAATCAAATTGTGAAAATGTTTACAAAGTCTCTCAAGTTTAATGATTTTAGAATGCTAAGGATGCTACTTTTACAAATCAAGTTGAAGGCATGAGTGAAAATGTTGACAAAGTTTAAAAATTTTAGAAAACTAAGAATGCAATTTTTACAAACCAAGTTGAAGGGAGGATGTTAGTTAAACTAGATTTAGGAAGTTTCTAAAAATTAGAATTTGAGTTAGATTCTAAAATGCTTGATTTAGTTTGTATATTTTGTTATTACAAGATTTTATATTTTACCGTTATGAGTATTTGTTAGGCTTGTGTAACGGTATTTAGATCATAGCATCTTTCCCTAAGCCCGCATTTTTCTAAATATATAATTAAAATTGTTGTGTTTGCAATTTTAATGAAATCTAGCATTGGATACTTAACTGCATCCCACAAAATGACAAAAAAATGGTGGTGATATCATGGAGGCTAACCATTCACATGTCTTTAGTCAAGGATAGCCTAGCTTTTCAAGTTGTGTTTCAACAACAAAGTAATTATCTCAATCAAAACACAAAATTTAGTTTTCTAAACAATTATTGTTCTTGGAAAACGTGCAAGGAACTTAAGGTTCATTAATTGGGTTTTTCTAAGGGAGGAACCTCTGGATTCATGTTTTAAAGTAATTGCAGAATTACAGAGAGAATGTAGCTGACCTCCAGATTTCTAGCAAAGTTTTTCTAGTGGTCATCTTCCATGCCCGGGCAGGATCCTTCTGAGATTACAAAACATACCCAATTAGTAATAGGAAGAAATAAAATTGAGGAATAAAAAATGAAAGAAGTGATCTGCATATATTTGAAATTAGTATGTGAAGACAATCAAGGATGTTTCAGAGCTGTTCATATTTAGCTTTCGGTACAAAGATGACCGATTTTCTACTCTCTACACCATCAGCAAGTTCTATTGTGGCTCCAATAAAATTATGGGCTCTTTTGCACATTGAGGAACAATGAAAGAGCTGATTTGCATACTTGAGTACATGAAATTGATTTGGCCAATGGCAACTTCCCCATCAAAATTCTATTATAACTTTCTGCCAACTCACCAAAAGACTTTTGACCCTTGGGTTAGGTCATCTAATCGCATATTTTCCTCCGCATTAGGCGCATCTTAGATTTGGCTCACTAAATTTTGGGTTCCTCCATTGGATTTAAGATTCCATTACTAACATTAAGTTTCCAACTTCAGCTGGGGGTGGGGATTTCAGCATTTTACTAGTTTTCATATTTTTCAAAAGCTTAGTTTATTTGTGCTAACATCTGCTCTCTCTCTCTAGCATGCAAGTGTAAGTTGTAGGCACCTCTTTTGTGCTTTAAATTAATTGAATACTTGATCTTATTCCGCCATTCTTTTGGGTCTAACCCAAAAATACATTTACCATGCCTTCTTTTCATGTCCTCAACTTACTCAAAAGCTCATAAGTCCCATTGGATATGATGTACTGAGTTTCAGATTTTTGAAGTAAAATTATGAACATCGTCTAACATATATACTAATAGGTTATACTCTTTTCAACAGTTTAAATTGTTTTTGTTAATAGATTATATGGATGTTTTAACACTCAGAGAAATTGAAATGCAGCCAAATATGCAGAAAAAAGAAATGGTTGTGACCAATAGTTATATTTATTCTCTTTTATTTCTATTGATACTCAAATTTTTAGGGATAGAGCATCAACAATCCTTGTGATGAGTTAATAATGTTGAGAAAAGTCAATGACTACACAATGTAGCTTAAAACCAAATATGTCATCAAAGAAGACATCAATAATAACCCCACACAATGATATGTTGTATAATTCATTACTTGTATCAAACACAAATTTCCTTCAATGTGTGTCTAAGAATAAAAGAGAGTTCTTGGTTTATATTTGACATACACACTATATAGGCCATGCTAATAGCAATTGATAACAAGAATCTCAACACTGAAGTCCACGTAGAATCAGGTGTGCACCATATTGGGGTTGCATAGTTAGGATACTGAAAGAAGCATGAGTATAGGATGGCGAAAGTTCAAATGAGAAGTGTTATAAGATCATTGCCAAAGCTATTTTTGCCTCCATCATTGCAAAATTTTGTCCAATGCATACCCGAGGACCCCAACCAAATGGGAAAAATGAAACTTGGTTTTTTGTTGCCTTTAAAACTCCTTCTGCAAACCTCTTTAGATTAAACCCCTTTACATCATCCCCCCAAATTTCATGATCATGATGAACTAGGATGGTGGGCAACACGACCTGCACTCCAGCTGGAAAACACATGTCTCCCACTTGAGTCCTTATAAACAACTCTAGGAAGCATTGCTACTAGTGGGTATAACCTAAGAACCTCATGAAAAATCATGGTGACTTATGGTAGAGAAACTTTAGAAGTTGTTGCATGAGAATTCTTACTAAATAAGATTCTAAATCATTATGAAGGACATTGAAGAATAAAGCAATTTCTTAAAATAGTGATGCAGAAGAGAAAATGTTCTAAATCATGCATGACAAAATATCAAGTATGCAAAGGACATTGCATATCCCATGGATATAATAACTTAAGAACCTCATGAAAAATCATCATAATCTAGCAGAGAAATTTGAAATCATGGCATGAGAACCCATTCCTGAGTTACTAAGTGAAAGCAAATGTTTAATACAAGATATAAAAACTTAAAGAGAAATGTGTTTTCAATTTTACTCCAATTATGGGGAAAAAAACAAAGTACTATATGATTTTAGTGAGAATCATTAAACTGAAGATTGGACTGAGTACTCACAATTTTTAGGTGATTTAATCCATCAGCTTCCGGTTTTTTATTCCCAAAAACCTGTAAAACCTCTTCTCTTGCATGAGCTTGCCAGTTTGGATGCTCGCTTAGCAGGACCATTGTCCATACAAGCAAAACTGAGGTTGTCTCTTGGCCAGTAAGATAGAATAGCTTACACTCTTCAATAACTAATGGTTTCATCATCTTGACACAGTATCCTGCCAACATAAGATTGATGATACTAAACATCAATTAGTGAAACATACTACTTTCTAAGCGTTATACAAAAGAAGTAATTGACTAAAAGGGGATGAAATGATCTCAGAGTTGTAAATCTAATATCTCTTATGCTTGACCTTGAAAAGTAATCCATTTTTAACATAAATTCTCTTCGAACATAAATTCCCTTCAACCTTGTTAACCAAACACACACTTGAGCATTGTGAAACTTTCAACCTATGAAGCGAAATTTGTGTTGGCATCATTTGTAGGTCATGAAATTTGTTCAAGAAACTTAATTTACCACACAAGAGACTGATAAAGATCTATATGGATATAAAATCAACAATTACATTATGAGAAAAATCTAGTTCTCCATGATGGTGTTGAATTTTGAATTTTGCCTTAGTATCTGTTGGAATTTGAATTTTGAAGTTAAATTTTGCAGTTGGAGTCTTGCACAAAATCTGCAACATCCAAATATTTTCTTGTTTTTATTTGGTCAATATTTGGTTTCTATTTTATAGGAACTACTTGTTCATCATCTAGTAGCTTGATTTTATGTTATTCTAATGTCATTTTAGTTACAAGCTTATGTATAAATTCAATACTCTTCATCAATAAAATGTGTGTTCCAGTAGTCCAAAAATATATATTCTGCATAAGTGTTTTAATCTAAGATCAACATATGGAAGCTAGTATATTGATACAAAATATCATTTATTAGAGAGTACATTATGAAATATGAAGTGCAATTAAAATTTACAAAATCTCATGATCAAATTGTGAAAACATTAACCAAGTCTCTCAACTTTAAAGATTTTAGAAAGCTAAGGATGCTATTTTTACAAATCAAGTTGATGGGAGGATGTTAGTTAAACTAGATTTAGAAAGTTTCTAAAAATTAGATTTTGAGTTAGGTTTTAAAAGTTAATTAAAACATTTTATACAAAATTCTTGATTTAGTTTGTATATTTTGTTACTGCAAGATTTTATATTTTACTATTGTGAGTATTTTTTTTAGGTGTTAGGTGTTACTATTGTGAGTATACAATAAATTTTTTCTTAATCATCTCAATTATTTATATATGTCATTGCATTTGTGTTTTTTCAACCACATTGCTGCAACATAGGTGAATCCGCTGGTTGGTCTATGAAAATTCATATCAGTTGTTCAACCTTTTAAATTCTGTAACGTATGTAGATTATAGCCTCTTTCCCTAAGCTTGCATTTTTCTTTCATTTCATGGTGTCAACACTTCAGGAAAGCAAAATTTCCTAAAATGGAATATGGTGTGCAAGGACAAAGAGACTTGTTAGACATCTAAACTCTAGGGAAATGTAAGACTGATTTGAAACCAAAATTTGAGCAAACTAAATCTGCTGAAACACTACTGCAAAAAGAAAAGAAAGCTCCAAATAACTCTTTGATCTTTTGTACCAAGCAGACTCCTGTATGAATAGTTTCAGAAAAATAAGCTGCATATTTCTTGAAATATTTTTATGCATACCTCCATCCCGGGATATAAACTGACATTGTAACCTGGCTTGCAAGATGTGTTTGTTCTTTCTGGAGCTGGAATATCCTTCTTCCTTCTTCATAGCTACTACCAAATGTCTTCAAATTGATAAATGGTAGTTTTTTTCATTCATACTTTCATTCGTTCATGTATAGAGTGTATATAGAGGGTAATCACCATTCTAAGAATGGGAAAGAATGATACAAGGAAAGAATGATATAAGAAAATAACAACTAATATCCTAATATCTCAACTTTCCTAATATCTCAATATTCCTAATATCTCAATATTCCTAGTATCTCAATATTCCTAATATCTCAATATTCATAATATCTCAACTTTCCTAATATCTAAACATTCCTAATATCTCAACACTAAATGATGTAAGGAAATAATGATATAAGGAAAGCATTCCTAATATCTCAACACTCCCCCTCAAGTTGGTGCATAGATGTCACACATGCCCAACTTGTCTAAAATTTTTGAGAACACTTGACTTGAGACAGCTTTGGTAAGGATATCGGCCAATTGATATTCTGATCGAATCTTAGGCAATTCCACAATCTTATCATCCAACTTTTCCTTAATGAAGAATCTATCCACCTCGACATGCTTTGTACGATCATGTTGTACTGGATTATGAGCAATGTCACATGCGGCTTTATTGTCACAAAACAATCGGATTGGTTGCCTAGATAGGTGACCTAAATCCTGTAAGAGGAGTCTTAGCCATAATGCCTCACAAAGTCCTAGAGCCATACCTCTAAATTCCACTTCTGCACTTGAACGAGCGACGACATTCTGCTTCTTACTTTTCCATGTCACAAGATTACCACCTACAAAGGTAAAGTAACCAGGTGTAGATCGCCTATCATCCATTGCACCGACCCAATCAGCATCAGTATATACTTCTATACTCTGATGATCAACATTTTTAGCAAATAAAATTCCCTTCCTAGGAGCATTCTTCAAATACCTCAAAATACGCATGACTGCATTCATATGTTGCTTTCCAGGATTATGCATGTATTGACTCACTACACTCAATGCATAAGCAAGATCTAGTCTTGTATGAGCTAAGTACATTAATCTCCCCACAAGTCTCTGGTATCTTCCCTTATCGGTTGATACTTGATTAAGCTTAACACACAATTTTAGACCTTCTTCTATTGGTGTATTAACAGGTTGACATCCCGACATTCCAGTCTCCTGTAAAAGATCTAAGGCATACTTTCTTTGAGACAGAAAAATTCCTTCACTTGATTGAGAAACTTCAATCCCAAAAAAGTATTTTAGAGGACCTAGATCTTTCATTTCGAATTCTCTAGATAGATAATTTTGTAGAGCTTTTCTTTCTTCAGGATCATTTCCTGTAACTACCATGTCATCCACATATACGATGAGTGTCGTAATCTTACCATGTTGCTTTTTTAGGAACAAAGTGTGATCTGAATTACTTTGACGACAGCCAAAAGCTCTCATTGACTTTGTGAACCTTCCAAACCATGTTGTTGGGGATTGCTTCAACCCATACAATGACTTCTTCAATTTGCTCACCTTCTGACATTGCTTTTCTGACACCATGCATCCTGGTGGAAGATCCATATATACTTCTTCAGATAACTCGCCATGCAAAAAGGCACTTTTCACATCGAATTATTGTAATGGTCAATCTAGGTTTGCAGCTAAAGACAGTAATACTTGAATTGTGTTGATCTTAGCTACAGGTTCAAATGTCTCTGTGTAGTCAATTCCATAAGTTTGACTGTACCCTTTTGCTACCAGTCTTGCTTTAAATCGTTCAATACTACCATCTGCCTTGTACTTCATAGTATAGATCCAATGACACCGAACTGGCTTCTTTCCTGGTGGACATTCTACGAGTTCCCATGTTTCATTCTTCTACAATGATTTCATCTCTTCATTCATAGCTGCTTTCCACCTTGGATCAGCTAAGGCTTCCTGCACACTATTAGGGATAGCTACAGTAGATAATTGATTTACAAATGACTTATTTGATTCAAACAAACGATGGGTAGACACATAGTTGCTCATGGGATATTTGACTTTAGTAGACAATTCAAGTTCATATGTGGGTTTAGGAATACCTCTATTATGACGATGTGGTAACCGTTTCATGAATGGATCAGGTTCCAAATTAAGAACACCCTCAACAGACGACAATTGGTTTGGTATTTCAGTGAAGACATCTTTGGACCCAAATTGTTGACCACTCATATCCAACTAACCCACTTCCTGGTTCACTAGTTCAGATTGTCCAGATTCATCTTCCTCAAAGATATGATAATCATAATCGAGAGTTTGAATTTCCTTATGGTACTCCCCCTGAAGTTCAGACTCAGATAAAAAATACATTGAATCTTCATGAAACATCACATCCATTGTAATATACATTTGTCGAGTTGGAGATGGTAACATCGATATCCTTTTTTTGTGTAATGCATATCCAACAAACACACATTGCAATGCATGGGAAGTTAACTTGGTGCGTTGGTGCTTGTGTAGATGCACAAATGCCACGCAACCAAAAACACGAGGAGGTAGATTTGGGACGGTTAGGGCAATTACGGCATTAGTAAGAGCTTGGAGAGGTGTTTGAAAGTTAATTGAGCTAGAAGGTACCCGATTAATCAAGTGTGCGGCAGATGTGATTGCTTCTCCCCAATAAGATATCGGTGTTTTTGCTGCTATCAAGGAAGCACGAACAACCTCTAACAAGTGTCGATTTTTTCGTTCAGCGACTCCATTTTACTGGGGTGTATTGGAACAAGTAGTCTGATGAATGATGCCATGTCCTTCCAAATACTTTTGAAGATCAGAACTTTGATATTCTCCACCATTATCACTACGCAGAACCCGAACCTTTGCATTGTACTGAGTTTCAATCATTTTATGAAAATTTTGAAACAACAAGTTCACTTCATCTTTGGTCTTCATCAAGCATAACCATGTCATTCTGGTACAATCATCAACAAAAGTAACAAACCAACGTGAGCCACTCAAAGTTGGGACTTTGGATGGGCCCCAAACATCAGAATGTATAACCATAAAAGGAAACGGACTTTTATTCAAAATTAACGGAAATGAAGCACGATGGCTTTTAGCTAATTCACAAATATCACAACGGAAACCAAAATATCACTCTTTGCAAACAAACTAGGAAACAATTTTTTTAAATAACCAAAGGAAGCATGTCCTAGACGTCGATGCCACAACCAAATTTCAGACTTTTTCTTCTCCCTCTCAGATCCATCTGCCATCAAGGCTTGTTGCAACTTATTTGAATCCTTTGACTGCAAGTCCAAGTAATAGATTTTTCCCCGTTTAATACCACAACCAATCGTCTGTCTTGTTTGGATGTCCTTAATCACACAAAATTCAGGCCAAAAATGACAATACAAGATAAGGCTGCTGATTCATGCCTAATTGGTGTCTCAGCTGATTCGTGTCCAGTTGGTGCTCCTTAATTGAGGGAGTAATCAACAAAATTTATAACCTATTACACCATATACTAGGGTAGCAAAGACAAAGCTACTATAGCATAGTGGCTCTAGGATCGTTCACTGGGATGGATTTTCACTTCACAAATGATATTAATTCAAAGTTGAATTGGTGCATTTTCATTTCAAGGTTAGCTTTAAAAGAAAACATAAAGATGTTTGAACAAAGATTGGTTTTAAACTAACCAAAAATAGTAACTGATTTTACTTACAAAGAAAAGTGTTTCTTGGAGTTTCAGATCACTAGGCTCAGATTCCTCATACAAAAAGGGAGTTCCGGTCACTTGTTTCTTTTCCTCGCATTAGAGAATTAACATATAGTTCCTTCTCCAACCGGTGTTGTACAGATGCTTCCCATTAATGGGTTCAAACACTAAATCCCTCTCACTGATGCATCTTGCAATGGCTCATACCTCTCACCTAGCACTTGCCATTCAAGGTGATCTTTAACCTTGGATTACCTGTCAAAAGCTCGCAAGAGATAACTAATGGATGTCTCCTTGGAGTCCAAAAGCTTACCAAGTGTTGGCAATTCTAGAAAATCCTACCTTCAAGTCACCTTCCAGAGGCTCGCAAGGGGTAAACTAGTGAATCTCCATGGACGGAGATCACTTGCCTTACCAAGTGTTGGCCCAGGTGATTTAAAGACGTTTTAAGTTAACTAAAAAGATAAAAACCATTAACGGGTCACACTTTCTCTTCATTAAAAACTAAAACAACAAAACTTCCAATTTATGCATGAGGAAACTTACCCGGCTTTCCTTACTCCAAGAGACAAAGAGCCTAGCCTCTCATCCTTTAAGGAAAAATCCTCAGAGTTTGATTGGCTAGGAAGAAAACTAACGAGAAAACAAGAATATATATGAAAAACAGAGCAAGTGCTCTGTTCGTTGATTCTATCTATCATATATTATATGATGGATTATATCTTTTACAATGGATGCAAGGGAATATATATAGAGAAGTTTTTCCAACCTTTCTAGCTAAGAAATCTTATGGTCGGTGGATTACAAGGAGAAGAATGGAAATTTATACAAAAATATCTGGAGAAAATATCTAAAAGAGTCGGTGCACAACTATCGGGAAGCTTCAGGACCGTTGCACTGTGCAAAATGGCTGCAAAATCATTTCGCAACAAAAGGGTGATTTCGCAGCAGTGCAAAATTCTTCCTTCAGCTTGGAGTGATTGGCTTCCAATGGCTGTAACTTCCCCATTTCAGCTCCAAATTGTACACAGTTTGAAGCGTTGGATTTTTGACTTCCTGAGATTTGAAATGGTATATAGCATGTAGAAAAGGGACTTCAGGAAGTCCTCCAAAAGTGCAAAGGAAGACTACAGCTGCTGTCCTCTGTTTTCTTCACTCTGTTTTCCTCTCTCCTTTGATTTTTCCTTGCATACTTTGAACGACTTTGGCAAAGGGATATGGAGCTCCAAAGCTTGGTTCTTCACGGATTTGAGCTTTCCATTGCTTTGCCATGGATTCCAAATAACTCTCCTCAATCTCATATTGCTTTGGTGATCAAATTACTAACAAAAACACCAAAACTTACACAATTTGATTAGAATTGATTGCAAGGGTCCTTAACATGTTAATTGGGTTAAAAGGCAATAACTACTACTCAAAAGTGTTTAAAAGAGTTAATTACAAGCTATCAAATAACACTTTTTGAGTAGTAATCACTCCCCCCAACCGACATATTGCTAGTCCCTTAGCAATGAAGAGAGAAAAATAAAATAAAAGTACCATAATTTACAATATCATGCTGATCACTTCAAAAAATGTTTAAGTGGCATGACTGATCAAACTCTCACATGGAACATTAAAGAAATAAAACTCAAACTTCAATAGGAGCTATCAAATAATTTTCCTAGTCACAATTCATAAAGAGTAGGCATTATGCAAATTTAAGCTTCAAAATAATTTCCACTCCCAAAGGTCCAACCCTTACTCTTCCACAAAAATCTATGTGTTATTTATTAGTTTCCGGATATAGTATGTCAAACTAATCTCTCCCCTCAACCTAGTTCTTTTCAAAGCTTAGCAAACTAATCAACCTCCAATAGGCTAAGAACACACCTATTTTCTTTCACACTTTTTTTCATTGTAGGAGTACAAGGCTTAAAGGTATTCTTTTCTAAATTGTCCATGTAACGGGGGTCCATCGATGACTCCCAACCAATCAAGGTTTAGGGCATCAAGCTTTAAGGATTTTTCAACCACTAACTCCTCGGATTTTACCCCGGACTTTTGAGAATGAATTTTTAATACCCAAGCACCTACAGTATGTTAAACTCCACCTATTCACCCTTATAACGAGAATTGAGGTCGGTGACTCCCAACCAATGAAGGCTTAGGGCACCAGGTTTTAAAGATTTTCACCATATACCCCTCAGACCTTGCTCGGGTTTCAAGGTAAGCAAACATTTTTCTTTCTTTTTTTTTTTTTTTTTTTTTCAAAGACTCATTGGCATTTTATAAGGTGTCCAACACTATTAAATGAGGTCAAAGGTACCAAGTCTAAAATTTTCCTAAGTCAAGAGGGAAATAGTTTTTCATCTTATAAACGGAACCTATTGTGCACAGTGTGTGAATAACTTAAAGTGGAAGAACTGAGGTTGAAATCAATAGAAGTTTCAACAATTCATCAACTTTAATAAGCATAATACAAACTCTAAGTCAAGTAAAAATACAAAAATTCAATTTCTCCCTTTTCATTTTGAAAATTTTTCCTTAATAACCATGGAGAGTAGAATAAAAAACTTTAAAAATTTTAAAAATTAAACAAAAAGCAACTAAATTACCAAAATAACTTAGCATTAATAGCAATACTTACTTCCTCAACTCTCCCCCCAACCAAGCTGAACATTGTCCTCAATGTGACAAAAACGATTAAAAAATAGGGAGGAAGTGGTACCTCCTGAGTGACATGGAGTCTGAGTCGTATAGGCAAAACCACATGTTTCAAAGAAAACATAAGAGTTAGTGAGTAGAGGAAATAGAAAAATGCCAAGTTTAAACAAGAATTGATGTCTATATATGATGTATCATCAGTAATACATCCAATCCCAGAATATAAGACATCAAAATATGGAATTATTTCTACTAATATAATAAGTAAATACAAAAAATAAAGAGATGATCAAGTAATGGAAGGGTCCTGTGGAGCTGATGCATCTGTGATGGCCTCTTGAATAGGTTGGATCAGAACTTCAACCTCTGCTTTGGTAGTCTCCTTAGATGGCATAGTCTCCTCAACTAAAGCTTTGGGCTTTGATGGTTTAAGGAGGTAAGAAATGGAATGAGAGGCTTCGTGTGTGTGATCTCAGGGTGTCGCGGGGCTCTCCTCTTCATATGCATGGTCGTGGGCCTCTGTTGACAATTTAGCAACTTCCCTTGGCTTTGCAAGGTGTTTTTGCAAACCTCCCTCTATTTTGCAAGTCAATTTCGGAATTTGAAGGCCATTTCGAAGCTTGGAGGCCATTTCGCAGCCCAAAGGTGATGAAAAGAAGGAAAAAAAAAATTTCGCAGCCCATTTCGCAGCTTGAAGGTCATTTCGCAGGCAATGGGCAATTTCGCAGCCCATTTCGCAGCTGCGAAATGAGTGTATGGGGCTTCGAAATGACACTCGTATGCGAAAAAGTGGTTTCGCAACTTTGAAATACCCTGCGAAATTGGAAGTTTTTAAGCTTTGGGATTTCGCAGCCATCTCGCAGCTGCAAAATGAGGATCACTATGCTTCAAAATGGCACTCGTGTGCCAAAAGGTGGTTTCGCAGCTGCGAAACACCCTTCCAAATGGCGTCTCAACTGCGAAATTCCCGCTTAGCTTTACACGCTCGTCTTCAAACGGCCATAACTTCTTCATTTCACCTCCAAATTGCATACCGTTTCAAGCACTGGACTCTGACTTCCCAAGCTTTGAAACAAGATATGGTATGCATAATTTGAGCTCTAGGAAGTGCTTCAAAAATGTGTCCAACAGTAGCAAAATGGAGGTGCGACATTTTCGCTCATGGTTTGCACAATCGTCTTCAAATAGCCATAACTTTTCCGTTTCAAATCCAAATTGAGCACCATTTGAAGCTATGGACTCCTGACTTCCCAAGATTTCAAAGGATATATGGTATACATGAAATGAACTTCGTAAAGTGATCCAAATGTGTCCAATAGTTGCCAAAATGGGGGTGCGGCTGTGACATGTCTGTTCATGGTGTGCACGCTGAAGGATTTTAAGGTGTGGAGGTTTTGCAGCCATTTTCGCAGCTGTGAAATGAGGGTGCTGTGCTACGAAATGGCACTCGTGTACCAAAAGTTGGATTTGCAACTGCGAAACACCCTTCCAAATGGAGCTTTCCCTGCGAAATGGAGGATTTCATGCTTTGGAGCTTCGCAGCCACTTTCGCAGCTACGAAATGGGGGCTCCTGTGCTGCGAAGTGGCACTCGTGTGCCAAAATTGGTTTTGCAGCTGCGAAACACCCTTCCAAATGGAGCTTTGGCTGCGAAAATGGGATCTTTCATGCTTTGGTGGTTCGCAGCCGTTTCGCAGCTGCGAAATGGGGGCTCCTGTGCTGCAAAGTGGCACTTGTGTGCCATTCTTGGATTCGCAGCTGCGAAAATTTTCACAGAGGAGTCAATTGAGTTGCGAAATGGTTTCGTAGCAAAGTGCCGATTTCGCAGAGGCTGCGAAATCTCGCAGACCCCTGTTTTTACCCTGTTTTTGCACTTTTCTTGCTCCAAACGATTTTCCTTCAATTTTTTTTTGCAATTCCTCCTGATTTTGATCATCCAAAAACCTATATTACATCAAAACAAAGTAGAATTAAAGCATTAAAATCAAAATTAAAGCATTTAAATCAAAATTAAAACATTGAAATCAAAATTAAAACAAGTAATAAGTAAAACAAAAAGGTATGGACTAGCTAGTCTTAAGAAAGACTAAGTCCATCAAAAAATTTTGATCCTGACTTAGCTTGCCCGGATCCCATATGAAGTTTGCATCCTCACTTGAGATTTGGTTTGTATGATTTTCCCATACACAGCTTGGAGAAAAGGCGGATGCATGCGTTTCTTCATCAATTCTTCCTTGATGACTATCCTCTGTGGATCTTCATTTATATTAAGATCATAGTCATCTTTCTCTATGCTTTTCTTTTTCTTTCCTTTGATTTCCTCCCTTTTTTCTTTCTCTGTTTCACTCTCTACCTCATGCTCTAGCTTGGATGTAAGCAGATCAACCTCTTGAAACTTCAGCCACATAACTCATGAAGTTCATGGCTTCCTCTGCTATCTCGTATTCAATATGGCATGCACAACTAGCAATTTGTGAATTAAAAACAGAGAAAACAAAAGAAAATAAAATAAAATAAAATTCTAAAGACAAAAGAAAATTATTAAGATTAACTAAAAACTAAATAAAAGATATACTAACATATGAACAAAGAAAAATAAAGAAATAAAAAGAGTTAGTAAAAAGGAAAAGAAAAGTCACCAAACTTGTGATGAAGATCACAAGTACTCTAGAAAGGTGATATCACTGTAAAGTGGCACCATCCCTGGCAACGGCGCCATTTGATTCATGCCTAATTGGTGTCTCAACTGATTGGTGTCCAGTTGGTGCTCCTTAATTGAGGGAGTAATCAACAAAATTTATAACCTATTACACCATATACTAGGGTAGCAAAGACAAAGCTACTATAGCATAGTGGCTCTAGGATTGTTCACTGGGATGGGTTTTCACTTCACAAATGATATTAATTCAAAGCTGAATTGGTGCCTTTTCATTTCAAGGTTAGCTTTAAAAGAAAACATAAAGATGTTTGAACAAAGATTGGTTTTAAACTAACCAAAAATAGTAATTGATTTTACTTACAAAGAAAAGTGTTTCTTGGAGTTTCAGATCACTAGGCTTAGATTCCTCATACAAAAAGGGAGTTCCGATCACTTGTTTCTTTTCCTCGCATTAAAGAATTAACATATAGTTCCTTCTCCAACCGGTGTTGTACAGATGCTTCCCATTAATGGGTTCAAACACTAAATCCCTCTCACTGATGCATCTTGCAATGGCTCATACCTCTCACCTAGCACTTGCCATTCAAGGTGATCTTTAACCTTGGATTACCTGTCAAAAGCTCGCAAGAGATAACTAATGGATGTCTCCTTGGAGTCCAAAAGCTTACCAAGTGTTGGCAATTATAGAAAATCCTACCTTCAAGTCACTTCCCAGAGGCTCGCAAGGGGTAAACTAGTGAATCTCCATGGACGGAGATCACTTGCCTTACCAAGTGTTGGCCCAGGTGATTTAAAGACGTTTTAAGTTAACTAAAAAGATAAAAACCATTAACGGGTCACACTTTCTCTTCATTAAAAACTAAAACAACAAAACTTCCAATTTATGCATGAGGAAACTTACCCGACTTTCCTTACTCCAAGAACAAAGAGCCTAGCCTCTCATCCTCTGAGGAAAAATCCTCAGAGTTTGATTGGCTAGGAAGAAAACTAACGAGAAAACAAGAATATATATGAAAAACAGAGCAAGTGCTCTGTTCGTTGATTCTATCTATCATATATTATATGATGGATTATATCTTTTACAATGGATGCAAGGGAATATATATAGAGAAGTTTTTCCAACCTTCCTAGCTAAGAAATCTTATGGTCGGTGGATTACAAGGAGAAGAATGGAAATTTATACAAAAATATCTGGAGAAAATATCTAAAAGAGTCGGTGCACAACTATCGGGAAGCTTCAGGACCATTGCACTGTGCAAAATGGCTGCGAAATCATTTCGCAACAAAAGGGTGATTTCGTAGCCGTGCAAAATTCTTCCTTTAGCTTGGAGTGATTGGCTTCCAATGGCTGTAACTTCCTCATTTCAGCTCCAAATTGTACACGGTTTGAAGCGTTGGATTTTTGACTTCATGAGCTTTGAAATGGTATATAGCATCTAGAAAATGGACTTCGGGAAGTCCTCCAAAAGTGCGAAGGAAGACTACAGCTGTTGTCCTCTATTTTCTTCACTCTGTTTTCCTCTCTCCTTTGATTTTTCCTTGCATACTTTGAACAACTTTGGCAAAGGGATATGGAGCTCCAAAGCTTGGTTCTTCACGGATTTGAGCTTTCCATTGCTTTGCCATGGATTCCAAATAACTCTCCTCAATCTCATATTGCTTTGGTGATCAAATTACTAACAAAAACACCAAAACTTACACAATTTGATTAGAATTGATTGCAAGGGTCCTTAACATGTTAATTGGGTTAAAAGACAATAACTACTACTCAAAAGTGTTTAAAAGAGTTAATTACAAGCTATCAAATAGCACTTTTTGAGTAGTAATCAGCTGTAGTGATTTGAGAAACTGACAAAAGATTGTAATCTAAAGATGGAACAACTAAAATAGAATCCAAATTCAAAGTATCAGTAAGAGTTAAGGATCCTTCCCCAATGATGGGGTTGTGTTACCATTGGCTGTGGAAACAATTTTTTGTGAGGAAGGTCTAAGGGGTGAAACCTGTCTAGAATCAAAAGTCATATGATCTGTAGCACCAGAATCAATTATCCATGCACTATTAATAATAGGTGTAAAAGTATTTAAAAACTTACCATCATGATCAGTAGCGGCTACCAATGCAGAGGCTTTCTCAGCAACATTAGCCTCTATTTTTTTTTCGACAACAGTTGCAGTCGAGGTTTTCTTAGAATCTTTCTTCCGTTGATCACGATTATTATAATTAATAACAAAGTGTTGATAGCCTAAACATGATTTAAAGGTCCATGGTTCAAACCCTCGGTTCCTTATTGTTTTCCTGGTCATGCCAAGAGTCGTTGCTTTGAAATTGTGGGATATCCAGACTGATGGGACCAGTCTTATTGCAGTGAGTGCATTTGAAGGTTGACTTATCAATATTAGGGCTTGTCTTAGGATGGTTGATCGCTGTCGGACTACCATAGCGACAAAATATCCAGGATTTTAGTTCCATAGCTCTGATACCATCTTCAAATTGATAAATGGTAGTTTTTTTCATTCATACTTTCATTCATTCATGTACATAGTATATATAGAGGGTAATCACCATTCTAAGAATGGGAAAGAATGATACAAGGAAAGAATGATATAAGAAAATAACAACTAATATCCTAATATCTCAATATTCCTAGTATCTTAATATTCATAATATCTCAACTTTCCTAATATCTAAACATTCCTAATATCTCAACACTAAATGATGTAAGGAAAGAATGATATAAGGAAAGCATTCCTAATATCTCAACAAAATGTTGTCTGAGAAATCACATCCCCTGTCAAATTTTCAAGATAGGGCCAAACATCCAACTCACATGATCCCCCCACCGAAAGCATTTTCCATTTGGTCACCATGTCGCTACAACTCAAATGAAATGCCGGCAACATATTCTATAACAAATTCAACCACAAAATAAATTAATAAAGACCAAAACAGTCCAGTTTCAATTTAGTTGAACCCAACTTGGACCATCGAAAACAACGAAAACTTCAACCATAGTTTCTATGCTGAGTTATTATAAATGGACTAAATCATTTTTTAAGAATTGTCTCAACGTCAATTGATATTAAGGAATGAACTCTATTCATTATAGCCTTAAGATTAAATAATGAAATCAAGAGGGCTTATTTAGCTTGGCAGGCTGGGTGACAGTTTTGGATAGATACAACAATTTTAATTATTTAGCTTTGGATTATTTCCAGAGAATATTCTGCAATCTAGCATGGGATACTTAAGACTACATCCCACAAAAAGACAAAAAAAATGGTGGCAATTTCAAGGAGGCTAATCATTCACCTGCCTTTAGCCAATGATTAGTTATAAACAAAACCTTCTGAAAAGAAAGGGGGAGAGCCCATCTGGATGGACTTGGCATCGACACAATAGAATTGGCATCGAAAGAAATATTAAGATTTAATATTTGTTCATTTATACTTTGAACACAAATAATTGACATAAAAATTCATCCAAAAGTTCCGAAACGTCATAAATTAACACTTGAAAAAAAAAAGGTGAAAATTTGGCATAAATTAAACAATTGAAAAGTAAAAACAGTACTTTTCAAAGTGGAAGTATATTAATTTTCTTGATAAAAAAAATTGCAATACAGTTAGCAAAGATTAAGAACTACCACTGAAATCTAAACCTTTGGTGTAATTTAAAAAAGAGGAAAAAAAAAAACAAAACAGAAAGGAAAAGAAAAATAGTTAGGAAGAGAAGAGCAGATAACAAACAACTGCTTTAGGGCAGTATAAAAAAGTTGGCCATAATTTGTAGAGATCAGCAAACTTCAATACTATGATGAAAAGTAATCAGTCATATCGGTACCGTATTTCTTAATGAAATGACAATGGAAGGGCAGGACATGCGGAGCAATATCATCGGAGAGGCTGATTGGTCTTGAATATGCTTCTTTTAACATCATGGACATCTCTTTGAAGTCCCCATGTAAAAGCCTATAAGAATTCCCAGCCAGGCCTTGCTCTCTAAGGCATCTTTCTAACCTCTTTGGCCTCAACCACACCCAATTCAGTAGCCTCCATAAACAGCTTATGAGCACAGTAAGGAACCTAAAAGAAATTGCAACTGAGCTATGCTTCATTTCCAGTTTGAGGGACTTCTATCAGGAATGGTATGTTAAATCACTTCAGAGTGAGAGAATGACTTTATGCTGCCGATGTGTATAAATTGGCCCCTCTTCTATTCCCTCGTGCCGGCAAACATAGAAGATTTCGTCAATGCCTAATGGGGAGAAGAACGTCTAGTATTTTAAAATCTATAAATTATCTATTTTAATTGTCTCCATCAATATGGATTTTAAACTTCTCAATTAATTATTAATTTATTCTATTTGACACATTTCAAAGTTTGTGCAATCAACACTGCTTAATAAAAACTTATTAAAAATTATGTAGAAGGCAAAATTTGAGCATACGGAATATGGAATTCTATTTGATGGACCAGCTTTCACTTGTGAGTCGATGGAGCATGTGGATGCTCACTTTCAGAGCCTCAAGGGACAGCTCGCATCCCTCACATCTTGGCAGATGTCGCAGGGTGCTTCCAGCGCTACAACTCCATTTGGTCTGGACTTTTTGATACTTCATGTTTTTTTTTTTTTTTTTTTGTAGATAAGTTGATTTTGTACACCTAACCCATCTTGTCTCAATTTTTGATATATTTTGTTTGTCTAGATGTACTTTTATTTTCTTATCTTTTGTATCCAGAACCTTTTTTACCATATATGTCCATGTGTTTGCTTTTCTTTTCTGCTTTTCGCATGCTTACTGCTTCATCATGCTCTTTGTCATTTTTTGCAACAAAAAGGGGGAGATGGATTGTTGATTTGATTGAGTGTTTTGATATTCATATTTTTTTTATATCTGTTCATGACTTGCACCCCCTTACTCGTTTACCTGATTTGATAAAATTGATCAGTTATCTTTCTTCCCACACACTACTTTACCTGGGTATGTTGTTTAGTGTGTGCAAGTTCTAGGTACTAGGGTATTGCTCATTTTTTGGATGTGGCTTCTAGTCCTTTGCACGTTAGATGATGAATTGGTTTAGACAAGAGGTATTGAGAGATTTGTAAACTCCATTTGAGAGTATTAAGGGGTTTATGCAATTTGTATTTTATGACAAAATTGCCAAAGGGAGAGATTGTTCATACACTAGTCAATGTAGTTTAAAATTGTCGATTTTGTTCTATTCATTTTGGTTTAGGATCTTTCTAGATTGTGTCTCACTCCCCATTGAAGACTCAAGGTTATTAATTGATCAACCAAGATGACATAGGTAAGTGTAAAAATATTTGGGAAAGGCAAGTTAGTTTTTGGTATGACATGGCATGAATTGAGTGGTCTAAAATTGAGCAAAATGATTTTCTAACCATTTTAAAAAAAGCCTAAAGCGCTCAAGCACTCTAAGAGCATTTGAGCCCTAGCAACAGAATTCTCTAGAATTTTGGAGATATGTCTTTCTATTTTTAAAGGATTTATTTTGAGGAACTTTTTAGGATTAGTCCACTAGGTTCCTAGGCTTATATATACGTTGCATAAAAAGGTTTTTGATTTGATTCTTTTGAGTTGAAAAACCTAGTTTGTCTTCTTGTTCCCAAAATTCTAGAAGAAACTTTCATATTTACTTCTACCTAGTTGAGAAAGAGATTTGTATCACCCTCAAGCACTAAAGTGAGATCCTCTAGGAGCACATGAGATGTTGCTCAAGTGCTGAAGTAAGATCCTCTAGGAGCACATGAGATGTTGCATTGTAGACGTAAAACACGGTGTAGGTGTTGGGTAGTAAATCTTAGTAGTAGCTTTCATCAGGTAAAATTGAGTACATACCCCATTATATATGATGGAGAGCTCCTCAAACGCAAATCCTAGAATCGAAATCAATTGATACTAAATTAACAACCAACCTATATTTCAAACAAAATCTTGCAATTTCACATTTTGAGCACTAATCCATGAAAATGGTGTTTTTAGGGAGCAATTTCAATTGATTTAAGTGTGTTTGAAGATGATGCAACAAGAGAAGGCTAAGAGGAATGCTATTTTTTAACATGTAATTTTTTTTTGTAAAAAAAAAAAAAAAAACATTTCAATACCAATTTCAACAATTGCTCTATAGATTTTGATAATGACCTAGAGAAGAAGTCTTTGTCAAATTTTGATGACATTTTGATCTTGTATCAAAAGTTTTGATACTAGTTGCAAATTTTGTTATCGTTTGCCAAAATTTTTTCCAATTACCTCTCTTGTTTAGTTTTATGACATTTTAGGGATTTTCTTGATGTTTTAATGTTAGGTTACAAGTATAAATACATTCCTTAGATTTTTATGAAGAGGGTGAATGAAAAACACATATTGAATTTCATAAATTTAATACTATCTCTATTAATTTATTTAATTCAATGCATTTTGTTGGAATGACAATGAATGGCTAAATGCCTCATTTTTCCAGATAAGGTGGATCTCCTAAGGAAAAATCTCAGTAGAGTGCATCTAAGGCATTAAGAAAAGTTATCCAAGTATAAAATCCCTCTTTCCCATAAATTTTGAAAGGCAAAATAACTCTACCAAGGTTAGATATATCCAATTCATATTAGATTCAATGAGTGCTTCTTCATAGGTTGGGAAGTGAATGTGAAAAAGTGTGACCATCATAGGAGCATATTAGATCTTATCCTTCCCTTCTTGAGACTTGAACTTAGGAGTAACCTATTTTTGGATAGCTTCAATATCACTAATTGATTAATTTCTATGTATAATGTGTTTTTCTAAATTTCAAACTCATCAAAATTCCATCCTTTTATTTCTATTAGAATAACATAAATCATATGGAAGTTAGATTCTAAATCTTAAGTCTTCACAACATCAAGTATCAACTATAAGAACTCAAACTCAGCACTTTAGTGGCTCTAAAGAGTCTATTTTAGTGCATTTGAGGTATTTAAAAATGCCCTAATGCTTGGGTTTTTTTTTTTTATTATTATTAATGCCTTAGCCATTTGCTTTTGATAATTTTTGTGAGTATTTTTTAAACTTTAAGGCATTTTAAAAATGAAGTAGACTTTGTGGATGATTCTCAAAAGAATAAAATGCCTAAGCAGAGAACAAGAACAAATTGTGTACCTTTTACATATATAGGAGCCTATTGTGCATCCCTCGAGTATGCCACCAAACTAGATTGCACACTCCCTCTAGCAATTTAAATTGAGCACCTTCACCACAATTCAAAGGTTGCATGCCCCCTCAACAATTGAACCAACAAGAGCACTGAAGTTGTGCATGTCAGTAACATCTTAATTGCACTTTTCCCTACCTCTACAGTAGCATATCCCTAGGGTCACCCACCATGCACATTGTTACCACTCTTGCAAAGGTTGTGTACCAGAGAAAACTCCTTCCAATGATTTGTACACTCACCAAAGTAATGCAAGCATCTAAGCCCTAAATCATCATCTATCAATTCTCTCATACCGATTGCATTGAAAGCCAAGTGCAACCACCAACTCCAAGCTGATAAGTCAAGTACAATATGGCCATGATCTGATCCCCAACATGGGTAAGAGGCAGTTCTAGGAGAATAGTTTGAGCAATAAGAATGGATTACCTAAAGGGAAACCCATTTATAAATAGAGGATTGTCTGGCGTGCGTGCACAGAGAGAGAGAGAGAGAGACACACACACACACACATACACACATATATATGTATGTATGGGGAGAAAAAAAGAAAGAAAAAGGAATGTGAAAGAGTTAGAATCTTTAATGGAGATGATATCAAATTTTTAGGATTTAATTAGGAATTTATTTTGGTAATCAAATTGACAATTAATTATTTGGATAGGATTTGTTAGGTGGTTTCCTATTTCTTTCTACATATTTTCCTTACTTTTGATGGTTTCCTACAGTTATATATATAAAGGACATTTTTCTCTTCTTTTCTTTATGAATGAATATATGACTAGGTAAAATTAAGTTATAGGTTTCTTAATGGTATCAAAGCCAACTTCTGATTACTAGGAATAATGGTTAAAATAGCAATGATAGGTGCTTCCAATTACGATAACAACTTGAAGGAGGCAGGAAGAAAACCTACCCCTCGTTACAATTTTGTGACAAATGGTCATGGTCACTCTACTTAGCTAATTACCTCTCACAAATTAAATTAATGGAGAAATTTATCTTTAATGGTTTCAATTTGTCAAACCTTTCATTCGTGGGCATGGACAAATTGAATATTTTATTAGAGCAACATCAATACCACAAGGAACAATTCCCATTGAGAAATAGGAAGTAGAGAATGCCATGATTATGTCATGGCTGATCAACTCAATGGAACTCAAGATTATGAAGACAAACATGTTCATGCCCATAACTAGAGAGATCTAGGAGGCTACCAAGGAAACCTATTACGACTTGGTAACTTGCTCAGGTCCACAAGATAGCCATACAAATAAAAAATACCAAGCAAGGTAATATGAATGTAATTCAGTACTATAATACACTCACAACTCTTTGGTAAGAACTTAATTTGTTCTATGATTATGAATAACATTAAGTACAAGATAGTGAAATGTTCTAAAAGATGATTGAGAAAGATCGAGTCTCTACATTCCTAGTGGGGTTTAAATAATAAATTAGATGAGGTTTAAAGTAGAATTCTTAGTTGTGAATAATTCTAGCAAAATCTGTTACCTCTTTACTTAACACTACCCTAGCTATGAAAAACCGTAAGCTTCACATTTCGGCCAATGATCCAAAATTCAAAAGGATCCATGGAAAGCCCTAGTGTGATCATCATTTCCTCTAAATGCTTCCAGAATTCAAAATATTCATTAACAATTCATTAACCATCATCTTTTCAAAATGCATCTTTAGATGGCATATACCCAAAGGTGTTCAAATTCATAAGATATTGACCAAGTTCAGATATTTAGAAGAAGGTATATCATCCTTTACAATTAGAAAGAAGGAAGATACATTATCCTCTACTAGTGAAAGCACATATGCCATCACCTCAAAAAATCAAGCATGCGTGCAAATCTGTCTTATTGGTCTTCTAATTACGGTCGAGCAAGTATTAAGGAAGTACTTAATTTGAAGCATCTCTTCATCATCTATAGTGGTTGTAGTTGCTAATCTAATAATTGTACTCCTTTGAAAGTGGTACAAATTATTCTTCCTTATTCTTTGCGTTAACACAAGTTTACTTGGCATAACTTTCAAAATCCCATCTTTTATAATAACAATATTGAACCCTATGGGTTATAATACTCTTATTAAGATGAGACACTTATTTATACTAGGAACATACCAAACATCACTCAAAATTCTAGTTGATTCATCACGAGTCTTCAACTGGATGGTATCTATTATTGTTATCTCACAAGCATTATCATTCCCCATGTAAACAACTCCATCTTGTAGTTCTTCAAAGCAAGAAAACCACTTCTTGTAGGAATGCATGTGAAGGTGAACCTAATATCCAAAATCCATTCATCTAAGTTATAAACAAGGATAAGCAAACCAAAGCAAAGTTTGACCCATCTTCTTCAAACTTAGCCACACAAGCATCTAATAGTATCTCGTCTTAATTCTTCTTTTGTAGCTTAGGACAAACATTGTTCCGACACTACCAAAAATTAAGGATAGCTGACCCATTTATATTTACTTTTGCGATGGATTTAATTTGATGCAAATTTCTAACACACCTATTCTGTCGTAAATTGAATTGTCTATTCCTTATATGTAACTAATTTACCAACGATAATTGTAACAACAAATACTCGTTGGCAAAAATATTATTGCAATGGATTTAAACCATTGCAAATGTTCAACTAATATACTTTGTCACAAAAGCAATTTACCTGGAAAAAGAAAAAAAAGAACTTTCATAAATAATTTTTCTACGAAAATTACTACTTAATAAAACATTTTTATTATAGTGGATAATAATACCACACATAATTTATTCCAAAAATAATTGTTGTAATATTATGAATATAAAATCTTTTGACCATAGTTGTATGATAAATACGATCTAGCTAGTGACAAAACAATTTTATGATTATTTTTTAGGTTCATACTATATTTACATTTTTTTTTAATCATAATAGTTTTAATATTTTTTAACTACTTTTTATAGTCCATTTAGAAAGAAAGAAATTAAAAATTATTGACATATATATATATATATATATATATATATATGTATGATATAATTTATGATATCGAATACTAATATTTAAAATTTAAAAATGCATTTTATAGAGATATATCTAATTTGAATGTATTCAATAACATAAAAAATGATAGTACATGCATAAGTATTTTTATTTTAAAATGTTGATAATTTCATTTATAAATTTATATTTATTTTATATTTAATTATTATACAAAATACATAAGAATCTAAATTAATTAATTTATAATAATTTTATTTTAATTAATTTATAATTTATACAATATATATATATATATATATATATTAATTCATGCATGTATAATTTATATATAATATGTATTTATATATAGATATTTACATTTATGAATCTTATATACATTCTTTATATTGCATATAACAAAGTTGACTTGGTAGCACAATTACTTCCTTTCAAACTTGAACTCAAGGGTTTCAATCCTAAGAAACAACATCCAAGCTAATATCCAAAACTAGCAAGGAGAGGAGTGTCCATGTGAATGTAATGAAATCAAAATTTCATGACAACCTAAAATGTTTTATTATTTACATTTCTCAACCAATTTAATCTATTGGTAATAGTCATGGTCCAAATCCATTGGATAGTTTGTCGCTAAATATTTTTTATTGGCAATGGAAAATTCCCATCGATAGACTTTTGTCAACACACCTTTCCTCGATTACCATGTGATGGGATTATCAGTTGGTAAATGTTTATTTCGACCATGTATATTAGTTGAGAAAAGTCAAATTTCTTGTAGTGCGATGACCCTTGTCATGAAAAGGACACATTCATCTTTTGCAAGTATACATTTAAATTAAGAATTGTCTCCTTTTCTAGGTTTTCAACTTTGAGATTAGTCATTAATTGTTGGACCTTCCAATGATATATCCCTATGATCACTTTGGTCCTTCTTCCTTTTTTTAGAGCTTAGCGAAGTGGAACACACAACATCAAAAGTAATCTTATCCTTACCATAAAGTAAGGTGATGGTAAGATTTTGATATACATCAAGAAGCAAATTCCAATAAGGCCTTATTCTCATCTTCAATGATCTCATCTAAATTCAACAAATTTGCTCTGATTCTATTTAGATGCATGCATATGATCATTCATAGACATATTTGGTTTATACTAGAAGCAAAAAGTTTGTTATTCAAATATAGTTGATTTTCTAAACCTTTTTTTTCATATACTTGTCCTCCAATGTCTTCCATAAATGTTTTTGTAGATATCTCTTTCATAATGGAATAATTTTAAGTTTTAACAAGATATAAGTGGATGGAATTATAAAATTGACAATTGATCCCTTACCCATTCTTTATCATTCATGTTTTCAGGTTTTTCTTCCAAAACAATATCCAAATTCTATTGACATATCTAACTAATGCCTCTTACTGCCACATTCCAAAAGTACTAGTTCTATCAAATTTCTCTATTACAAATTTTGCATTAGTAACCATAGTTTTAATTAACGAAGTTTTTGCCTTTTCTTTTAACTAGTGCAATAACAAATAACCTTAAACTAACCTTGAAACCAACCTTGGATAGAACTAATGCTCTTATACCATTTTGTTGTGCTTTAACCTAATCCCACAAGACTTCCAAAAGTACCAAATAAAATACAAACTAAACTAGTCCATATAAAGAGAAATAGCAAGAGAAATAAAAATAAAAGAGGGTACATAATATTTATGAGGTTTAGTAAGGATATCTTACCTATATCATTAAACAATGATGATCAATACACTAATCTTCAAATCAAAATTACAAAATGAAGTTGCGAAAGCTTGTCTCACAAAGTGGCTGCAATTACAAAGATTGACTAAAACCTTAAAGATTGATTGAAGCTACTCTAACAACTTTCCTAAAGTCATTCTCATACTACTATGATGAAAGGACTTAGACTCATTTATAGAACCTGAATAAGTCCCTGAGCCTTGACAAAACTAATTCATAATTCCTGTGGGACAAGGACTCCCAACATATAACAAATTATGAAGTCATAATCCTTATAGGACAAGGATCCTTAAAATATGTTAAACTCTTAATTGAGCTTAAAGCCAATACCTAATATAGAACCCACACCATATTTGCCACAACTCGACTAAGTAGTTGGTTATTAAGTAGAATTATCACTTTCAAATGTTAAATAAGCATTTCTTTTTCCTTCCCTTTCCATTTTTCTTATCATCCAGACAACAACAATAAAAAATTTAGTGTAACTTTTGTTGCTTTGCTACTTGTCCTCTCAACTTACTTGTCTGCTTGTGAATGACCTCCAAAATCAAAGTAAATGGAGAAATAATGTGGAGTTCCAAGATATAGGTACAAAAGAGTGGACAACTAGATCTACAAAATAGCTAGCAATTTTGTCTCTAAATCTCTCATTGTCGTGGTAATGGCCATTGAAGATGTCATCACTGGGAAGATCACAAAGTGAAGAAGGCATGATTGAGGATTGGTAGAGTAGAGAGTTAAGGTAGAAAATAGCAAAGCTAGGATTTTGACATTTTTAGAACTTGTAAATAAAAAATAAATACAATCCAAAAATCACTTTCAGAACATGATTTTACCTGACCATGCGAAACACATTTTTTGTTATGTGGATTGTACTTGATGTTCTTGAAAACATTGAATGCATTTTGGATTGACTACTAAACATGACCTTAGTAATTAAATTATCATATTGATAAATTATTAAGAGGCTCTTATCAATTTGGTCAACTCTTAGAAAAGTGTTGTTGAAAACACTAAATACAATCGATAAATATTTTTTTTGAAACATGCTTGGCCATACCAAACACATTATTTTTTATTTGGATTGTGTTTAGTATTTTCAAAAACACTAAATACATGCAAATTTATTGACTATTGAACATGAACTTAGTAATTAAATTAGAAATTTCAAATGAATTAATGTCTTCTATTTTGCAAGCAAGTCAAGATTTTATGTTTTCTACTAAAATTTTGAATGCATCACTAAAAGTAACATCACCACTTTCTAGTTATAAAGTTTTAAGAAGATATTTTTTTATCAATACATATAGTTGTTTGCTTTTGTGTCAAGATACCAAATATTTTTTTCCTAAAATTTTTCTTTTTATGCAAATAATAAAGTGGGGGTTTTTTCTTGATTTATTTTTTAACAATGTTTTCCATTCTACATTGTTAATATACCAACACTTCTCATTTTTTTCTTGAATTTTGGATGTTCGTTCATTGTTTGATGAACTATTTCCTTAGCCACAGCCATGATGACCATGACCATGATTATTTTGGCTTCCTTCATGCCAAATGTGTTTTTCCCTCTTGTTGATATATTAAACTACGTTGACAATTTTCTTTTATTTATATATTGAGTCTGATACATCATACTTCCAAGGGTCATAATGATGTCACTCAACTTCAAGTTGCTTTTGAGTTAACTATATTACAAGGTATAAGTGCAAAAGGCACAAGGAATGGCTGCCACATGTATGCTAGGTGAAATTTTAGAGTGTTTTTTTTTTTTTTTTGTCAAGGTTAAGGATTTGAATAACTAAAGCCTCAATAAAGTCTTTGAGGTAACTAAGGAGCACAAGGAGTGTTGCATGGGGGCGTAGAAGAAGAATGTAAGTTACGTGTATCTTATTTTTAGATTTAGGAGATTGTTTGTGGTTGATAGACTATTCATTGATTTTTACACCCAAAAGGTTTTAAGCGGTTTTTTCATGTTACATTTTGTGTCATATGTTTGATTGATTATTCTTATTCAAGGAATTGATGAAAACTTAATTATAATTGATATAGCTAGGTGTTTAGGAATTTTCTATTTAAAGTGCTTTTAATGGAATTATTTTTTTTATAGAAGCATTTTTATATATTAAAGAATTACCTCTCAAGCACTTCTCCAAAAAGTGTTACAAATGATTTTTAACTTTTTAAAGAATTTTTTCTAAGTTTTTCCAAGCATATAGTTTTTCTATAAAAGCATTTTTTTTTTAAATACTACAAGCATTTTCTAAAAGTACTACTAAATGGACTCTTAATTTTTGAGGATATTTCACTTAGACAGCCGATTCATCCCTCTCTCTATATAGTCTTGTGTCTCAAGATAAAAGCTCTCTCCTTTATTTTAATATAATCTTTGTTTGAAGAATTGTTCTAATTTTTACTTGAGTTTTGTTTTTAATATGTCTTCCCTAAATTGGTCAATGACTATAGAATCCAAATATATTTTTTTTCAATAACAAAAAAATAAAAGATGATTTTTTTTATTTTTTATTTAGTTATACAAATATCAGTAAACTTTCACCATTTATTTTTACTTAATTTACATATGTCAATATTTTTGAAAAATAATTAAAGATTCTCTTATATTTAAACTTTAAAATTCACTTTTAAAAGTATTAAATTGAACTTTAAAAAAAAAAATTATCAAACTTTTATATTTATTTGTAATATTTTTCATGTTTCCTTTGAACTAGTTGCACTTAAAATCATTTCAAAGGTGTCTACATCTATTTCTTAATAAATGAGGTTAAAAGCTTTCTTGTCTTTCTTCCTTATATCTTCAAAAAGTTTATTTAATTTTGGGATAGATTGATTTTATCCTGTAGCTCCTTGTAGTTTTTCTCTACAATCTCTTATATATCTTACAACCAAATAAAACCTTTGTCTTGAAATTCAAATAGTCAAAATTGTTAAAACAGTCTTTATTGAGTTAAGCAACTTAATTGCATTACCCCTTTTTCGAAAAATAAAATAAAATAAGAATCATATTATACACATAAATTTCTTGAAAGTCCTGCAACCTATAGGGGGTAGGCCTTGAAGTCAGAGTGATAATTTATTCCACTAAAAATTTTGATCTCTACATTTATACCATTTTTTATTTTTTTTGGGAGTGATAGAGATAAATACACAAATAATAGTACTATTAAGAGAGATAAGTAGAGGAATTTAAAAGAAAATTATTGTGTTTTTAAAACTTTAATTCAAGTATTATATACAAAACTCCAATTACAATATGTTTTAATTCACATTTTAAAACTAAATCAAATGTAATTTTTGAAAACTTCTTGAAACTCAAATTTAGATTTCAACATGTGATTGAATGATAAAAAAATATGTAAATAAAATATATGTAACCACCGACAACAGCCCATTATAATAGTTTCGGAATAAATGACATTTATTTGTTCGTATTCTATTGTTTTGCTATTTAAGCCATATTCACATGAACTGACTTTTTGTTTGGAGTAGTGTTTTAGTAGAGTATTCGTAGGAGGACACCTAGATATAGCCTATGGGTTGCCTTAATTAATGGTTTTGGCGCAACTTAACAAAATTCTATGCTATGGGACACCATGATTGCGCAATGCCATCATAAAGGAACTAAATGGCCAGTACACGTACATGTGAGGTACCATAATTTTTAAGAAAGACAAGTCGGTTTGCAATTGATGTTAATATCTTTCCAAGGCGGAGACATCATTTTGTAGGTATAATTGAATTAGTTAAACTTAAAGCCCAATTGACATACTTTCAAGTAAAATCATTTTTAACCTGTAATGCTATCAACACTTTTATTATGAGAATCATAAAAGTATCAGAATCATAGAGAATTAGAGAAAGTGATTCTATAGTGTTGATGATAATATGTCACATGACTAAAAATGTTTTTAATATTAGTAAATTATCCAAAAGGACATCAAATTTAATTACAACAAGGAAATATTATAATAACTAATACTTTTTCATGATAAAAGAATATATAAACATCTATATAACTAACAAAAACTAAAAAATAAAAGTTCTGGTGATTAAAAGAAAATTTTAGAAAATATTTACAACATGATTTGGATTATTAAACAAACATCAATCATAATATAATAATTTTAAAAATAAAATAAATTATTTGATTATTTATTCACTTAAAAATAATAATTTTTTATTACTACAACAAAATTTTGAAAAATAATTACAAAAAATCTAGATTAATAATGATAAATTGAATAAAAACATATTAGTTTAGTTTCTCAAAAAAAAAAAAAAGGTAATTAAAAGCAAATGACGACAAATTTTCTCATAGTAAAAAAAAGGAGAAAATTATATATATTTTTTATATTAGTGTTATAATAAAACATCAACAAGATATAAGAAGACTAGCAATTCGATCATGTTCTTCTTACATCTCTCTTTCATAATAGAACCGTCTTTTTCAACTCGTGAATCCACTCTACTCTCTTTTTGATTAAGCAGATGTAACCCTTGATCATCATCATAAGGTTTAAATTTCATATCTATTCTAATATTAATCATTATTAAGTTTAAAAACCATCAAAGTAATATCAATGTTGACTTATTTTTTAAGAGGAAAAACTATGCATTTCTTATGTTGTTCCACATCTATTCTTCAAAAAGGCAAATGTTCAATTGTTCTCATCAAATATGTCTATGGTTAAATATTTCGCTCTTACCTCTTGGTAAACTACTCCATTGAAATCTAGAAGATGGTAACACTCGCCCTCTAAGGGCCTAATTATATATCCACTCATTTAAGGATAACCAACATTGAGTAAATAATATTTACTTACAAACAAAACAAAAAATTATATAAGATTATGAAAATTTAATCACAAAAATAACTCTCATATTTTTAGTCACAAATCTCTAGATGGATGAGGAAAACCCAATTCTAGAATTTTTTTTAATGCCTCTACAAAGACACATGCATCATGAGCAATACCTCCCCATCTAGCCAATGCAAATGTGAAATACATATTGAAATAATATATGACCAAAATATTTTAGGTAGTTATGTTTTTTGTACCAATATATGATATTTTCCTATCTCTAAAAACCATGATGAGCATATGAGTTCCATCAATTATCCCTATACAATTCTTAAAATATGGTCAATAATGACCAACATTTCTTATTTTATCAATGATCTCCCTAAACTATGAATCACTTGGTTTTTATAATATCCATAGCTATAAGATAAACAACATCTAATATAATCTCAAACCATCTAGAAATAAATTCATTGGAGTGCCAAAATCTTTCTTAGGTCGTCATGTTGCCAAGTCTATGACCTATTATAGTGAGAAACATTGCTAAAGCCTCTATTAAGGGCATACTTAAACCTTCTCTTAGACCATGCCTTTTAATAAGTGTTTCTAATAATTAATGCATACATGTTTTTCCACCCTAAATTGCTCAAAACTCTAATTTTGAAAAAGTTTTACAAGGTTTTTATTTATTTATTTTTTTGTAGTTAGTAAGTGTTACAGGTACAACACATCCAACCAACACCAATTGATAAAAATCATTTCACCATTGCTTTCATCTTTAATATTATGATTGCAACTATTATTATAATTAGAAAACATATATACAAAAAAATAAAAATAAGAACTACATTAAAAAAACCAATAATGTATATTTTATGTTAATATAGCATAAACTTATGCATATTTACCAAAATAAAAGGATTTTTTATTTAAAAATTTATTTGAACATGCCACTTCAAGAGTAGTAGTAGTATGCAAAATAATAGCACTGAAAAGTAATAAGAGGATAAATACATGTAATAATATAATTCTATTTTTCCAATAATAATAATAATAACAATAATAATAATATTAATAGTAATAATAATAATAATAATAATAATCTTGCTCATGTGGGTCACTGTAGGATAGGACTCCTCCCATAACACCCTTATTTTCAATCCATTTCTATTCTTAATAGTTTGACTAAACAAAATTTTAAATTCAAAAGTGTTGTGTTGAGAAATCAAATACATTATAAAGCTCATCAAATTAACAACTTGACTGAAACAAAATTTTAGATTCAAAAGTGTTGTGTTGCGAAATCAAATACATTATAAAACTCAGCTAATGGTCACAACTTTTAGAGAAAGAAACAATTAACTATGCCATGTGATAGGCATATATGTCTTCCTCACTCAAAAAGTTCACTCAATACCAACATACAAATCTAATTTAAAACAATATTAGGTAGCAAAATATGTTTCAACATTAGAATAAGAAATAACTCAAATAGTCAAACATGTTTATGCTTATGTCATGCAATTTGATCATTGAGTTTTCTAATGCAAGAAACATCTCATTATTTTCCTTGACAACTTGAATAACTATGACTTTCATATACAACTTAAGGTCATTCTTCACTTCAAGCATGCCACATATAACTTTTATTACTTTAACAATGCTACAACCAAACTTATCTACTCTAAATGTAACTTTAAAAATGGGCTCTAACTACATAGTAAAAACACAAGATTTGGTTCCATCTCTTATCTTCTTTCTTCTTCTCTTATTTTGTCATGAAATTTATTGCCTTGGAGTTCTCCTACAAAAGTATTCAATTTATTATATTTCACAACCAAAATATAAATTAACCAAATAAACTTAGTAAATAAATAAAAAAAAGTATATTCAATTTATTATCCCACCATTCATTTTTAACATTAGTGGTTTGCCTCATAGGTTCCACCCAAGGCCAATCTCTTTCTGAATCAAGGAATTCCAAAATTGTCAATCTTTTTTTTAAGAGAACTTAATATATTCTTAGGTTGCTTATATACGTAGGTTCTTCTAGTTAGATTGTTGAATACCTTTATCATATTTTTCCATCCAATTTACTAAAGTAACCATTTGGTCTATTTTTAGCCAAAATCTTAGCAACACAAACTGATGCATGAACAACAATATCATTCAATATACTTTGCTTTATTTATCATTTTCTTTACCACTTGTTTGTTGTAGTGGTTGAACAATACTGCTAGACATTTAATAACAAAGTAAAGAACAAAGAAGTATTAAAAGCAAATGTTCTTAATGTACTTTTATATTTTATAGTTTAGACATCTAATGAGACCCATAAAAAAGTGAACCTTAAAGAAATGGGTCAACTAGAGGAAAATGAATCTCGGAATACTGAATTGGAAAGTCTCACATTCATGGAATAAATTAATATACTATATCGCAATTTTATTAATTTCTTTTCATTAGGTTGCTAAAAGTTGAAAAAGAATTCCTCATGAAATGGATTAAATAATTTCCTCATGAAAGAATCCACTCATGGCCTCATTATGAAGTACTGAATTAATTCAATGAACTTAAATATCATCTAATGAATTCTTTCATGGTTTTTTTTTATAACTTTAATGTTGTCAATATAGAAAGAAATGAAACATGTTTTAAATTATGTAAGAAACTATGGTAGAAAAGTGGAAAGATTTAAGGATAAGAGGCTTCATATGAACTTTAATATTGTTAGTAACAGAGAGGTAAATGAGATTTCTCAATATTAAATTATGCCTAATTAGTATAATTTTTAAAACTAAATGGAAGAGAATTTAGGAGGAAAATAAGTAATTAGAGTATGAGATAACATGAATGGTTAAAATTGTCAATCATTAAATTTAAGATAATGGTTAATATTTCACTACATTTTCCAACTCCATGAATTAAAGCAGAGGGAGGAAATGAGTTGGATTTCTTAGTAGTATTAAGTGTTGGATTGACACAAAATTAGGGTGTTGGTGGACACTTGAAATGAGGACCAAGTAACAATTGCAGATAGCATTTTACTCATCCAACATAGTTAAAATTTGCAAAACCCACTTCTTATTTTGTACTTTAATTGAATAGATGGGTATAGTTTAACTTCAAATCTAATATGAGTGTACTTTGAATTTCCTAAAGCTTACATATTTCTTCACATATTAAATCAAAGAGAACATATTAACATTTTTTACAATTACAATTTATCCGGACTCAAGGTTTAATTCCTAAACTTTTAAAGTGGGAAAACAAAGGTGTAAGGAAGAAAAAAGGAAAAGTAAAAGAAAGAAAAAACAAAAAGAAGAAAAATCTATTAAAAGGCATTAGAAGCCTAAGATGGGCATATCCATGATTTGAGATACAAATGGGGGTGGCAATTCATGTTGGTGGATCATGTTTGTGTTGTGTCAAAGTCTAGGTATTCTACCAAATAGCTCAACCCAACCCCGACACTACTAATAATCATGTCAAAAATATAAACCTAAATCCTATCTAATTATTAAACAAGTAACACATTGTATAACCTATTTAATCCATTTAATATTCAAGTCCTTTTATTTAATAATCAGGTTAAGTTAGGTCTTCTATATGTCTATATGATTAATGTATCAAGAAAAGATATTTTTGACTCAATTGACCTATCTATTTAAAAAAAATTAAAATGAGTCAAATATGGGTCAAACGTTTTAAAAATATAATTAAGTTAATAGCAGGATTATTAAATAGGTTAATTCGGGTTAAATTCATGTTATGCAGGTTGACCAAAAAATTACTTATTTATTAAACGAGCTATGTAAGTTGACACAAATTTTACCTAAACTCATTTATACTTGACCCAAACCCATGAAAAGCATGTTAGGTTTGTGTCATGCTAGGAATCGTATCAAACTTTGCCATCCCTAGGTGCAAACAACCCCAATACCCTAATTTTAAGGAGAATATATATACTTGAGATTGCTACATTATTAGGACTAATCCACACCTACTTATTAAGGGGAAAAAAATAAAAGAGCACAAAGATAGGACAAAGGATGATAGGACAAGGCACAAACTGACAAGACGTAGAATGGTAGGACGTAGGATGATAAGAATCCACTTCAATTAATATTTCCATAAATAAAGAGTAATCAAATATTAAAATATTTTATTCTCCTAATTTAGGATATAATATTTATTCTAAATACATCAAGAGCAATCAAATATTAATAATATTTGATTCTCTTAATTTAAGAAATAACATTTATTTTCCTTAATTTTAGGATATTTATTATTTATTTCTTCTATAATTCATAATGCATTCTTGTATAAATTTATGAAAAGAAATAATAAAATTCATCACTTCTATTGTCAAATTATCAAATTCTTCTTGGTATTAGAGTTAGGGGATGAGGCTCAAACTTGGGTTTTCTCCAAAGATGGTTGAATACCCTAAAAGACTTGACCTATCCACACAAACCATGTCTTTTTTGTCATTCAAAAAAAAAAAATCCTTAGTGTTCTAGCTTTCCACCAATATTCTTTCTAATTTGATTTCAATCAAGCTAAACACAACAAATTTTCTACTACGGGGAAATCAAATCATCCTCTTAGTTTGTGGTTTCGGTGTTTGAACCTTTCATCAATGTTTTACCCTTTCATTGGTGTTATTTCTAGTTTGATTTCAATCAAGTTAAACACCACAAATTTTCTATTATGGAAAAATCAAATCATCCTCTTAGTTCATGGTGTGTTCTCCGACATCTCTTAGGTGGAGAAAGACATGCTAAAGAATTAAAGATGATGAGGAAAACAAAAGTTTTATCCTACAATACTAGTGATCAATCAATAATAACATATTTGTCACTTCATGAGTTATAAGAACCATGATAGAAGACATTTTCATTATGGTCCTTGGGGCAAGCAAGATATATAAGATATAAACTTCTCTTAAGGAGTAATTGCTTCCTGTTAATGATCCCTTCAAGAATATTTAAGAGACTTTAAAAATATATATGATAATCTCGTAGCAATCAAAAGCTAATTTCAGACCAAGACAAAGTTAGTTGATTCACTTGTAATTTAGGATAATGGAAAGAAAATTTTCCTAGGGTATGCACAAGTTTTTATTTAGACAACATAGTTATGGTCATAATGGTTTAAAAGGCAGAAATTTTAATTTAAGGGGAATAAGCTTTACACTTCCTAGTGTTACAATTTTTATTTTTTAAAAAAATACTTTTATGATTTTATCAAGTCCTTGTCAAAGGATGTCTTCACCATGTTTTGAGATAAGTCGGGTGTGCATATTCATTCCCACTCCAACTTGAGAGCCATATTAAGGGAAAGAATAAAATAAGACAAAAAGAACATAGGATAGCAACACCTAGGATGATAAAAATCCGCTTCAATTAATATTTCCATAAATCAAGAGTAATCAAATATTAAAATATTTGATTATCCTAATTTAGGATATAATATTTATTTTAAATAAATAAAGAACAATCAAATATTAATAATATTTTATTATCTTAATTTAGGAAATAATATTTATTTTCCTTAATTTTAGGATACTTCTTATTTATTTCTTTGTATAATTAACAATGCATTCTTGTATAAATTTTCTAAAAGAAACAATAAAATTCATCATTTTCAATGCCAAATTATCAAATCCTTTACTAATGACCTTATGATTAAAATCTTGTTTGTTTGGTAAGCTATGAATTTTAATGACATTCCATCATTTCTAGGCCTCTCAAACCTTCAATTTAGCAGGGTTACAAAACATATATAATTTCTCAACAACATTCTTTCCATAGTCATATCTCTAGCCTTGCTATAACCCAAGAGCATCAAGGACCATGACACAACATTCTTGTCTGTCATCTTCTCAAACAACTCAAATGTTGTATTTATCTCTCCTACCGTAACATACCCACCAAATATTATATTCCAACTAATAACATCTCTATTTGGCATTTCATCAAAAGCCTTGCTCTCCTTTTCTTGATCCACATGGGCATAAATCACTCTCAACTATTAACACAAACAACATAGATTTTAGTTAATTACAAACCAATCTGATTAATACTCAAAAAGTGCTATTTTATAGCTTGTAATTAACTCTTTTAAACACTCTTGAGTAGTAATTATTACCTTTTAACTCAATTGACATGTTAAGGACCCTTGCAATCAATTCTAATCAAATTGTGTTAAGTTTTGGTGTTTTGATAGCTTTTTGATCACCAAAGCAATATGAGATTGAGGAGAGTTATTTGGAATCCATGGCAAAGCAATGAAGAGCTCAGAAACATGAAGAACCAAAGCTTTGAAGTCCTTTGCCATAAGCAAATCCGGAATGCAAGGAGAGAAGCAAAGAGGAGAAAAGCAAAAAGGAAAATAGAGGACAACAACTGCAGTCTTCTTTCACACTTTTGGAGCACTTCCTAAAGTTCATTTTCTACATGCTATATACCATTTCAAAGCTCAGGAAGTCAAGAATCCAACTCTTCAAACCGTGTACGATTTGGAGCTGAAATGAGGAAGTTACAGCCATTGGAAGCCGATCACTCCAAGCTGAAGGAAGATTTTGCAAAGTGCTGCGAAATCACCCTTTTGTTGCGAGATATTTCGCAGCCTTTTTGCACAGTGCTGTGAATTCCCCCTGAAGTTTCACGTCAAGTTGGAAGCCGATAGCCGCAAGCTGGAAGACCATTTCACAGCGGTGCGAAATCAGCTGGTTGCTACGAAGAAATTTCGCAGCCCTTTTTGTACATCTGTGAAATCTCGCAGACCTCATTTTCACCTGCGAAATGGTCCTTAGTGCTTCCCGATATTTGTAACCGACACTTGGAGATATTTTTCTTCAGATATTTTTGTCTAAATTTCCATTTTCTCCTTGTATTCAGCCACTCATGTAATTCCTTAGCTAGGAAGTATCCAAAGAAAGGTAAATTACCTTCCTATATAAACTCCCTTGCATCCATTGTAAAATAGATAATCCATCATATAATATATCATATATGTAATCGACAAACAGAGCACTTGCTCTGTTTCTTCTTTATATTCTTGTTTTCTCGTTAGTTTTCTTTCTAGCCAATCAAACTCTGAGGATTTTTCCTTAGAGGATGAGAGGCTAGGCTCTTTGTCTCTTGGAGTGAAGAAAGCCGGGTAAGTTTCCACATGCATAAATTGGAAGTTTTGTTGTTTTAGTTTTTAATGAAGAGAAAGTGTGACCCGTTAATGGTTTTTATCTTTTTAGTTAACTTAAAACGCCTTTAGAGTCACCTGGGCCAACACTTGGTAAGGCAAGTGATTTCTATCCATGGAGATGCACTAGTTCACCTCTTGCGAGCCTCTGGGAGGTGACTTGAAGGTAGGATTTTCTAGAATTGCCAACACTTAGTAAGCTTTTGGACTCCAAGGAGACATCCATTAGTTATCTCTTGCGAGCTTTTGACGGGTAATCCAAGGTTAAAGATCACCTTGAATGGCAAGTGCTAGGTGAGAGGCACGAGCCATTGCAAGTTGCATCAGTGAGAGGGATTTAGTGTTTGAACCCATTAAAGGGAAGCATCTGTACAACACCGGTTGGAGAAGGAACTATATGTTAATTCTCTAATGCGAGGAAAAGAAACAAGTGACCGGAACTCCCTTTTGGTATGAGGAATCTGAGCCTAGTGATCTAAAACTCTAAGAAACACTTTTCTTTGTAAGTAAAATCAGTTACTATTTTTGGTTAGTTTAAAACCAAACCTTTTTAATTCAAACATCTTTATGTTTTCTTTTAAAGCTAACCTTGAAATGAAAAGGCATCAATTCAGCTTTGAATTAATATCATTTGTGAAGTGAAAACCCATCCCAGTGAACGATCCTAGAGCCACTATGCTATAGTAGCTTTGTCTTTGCTACCCTAGTATATGGTGTAATAGGTTATAAATTTTGTTGATTACTCCCTCAATCAAGGAGCACCAGCTGGACACGAATCAGCTGAGACACCAATTAGGCATGAATCACAATCCGATATATCACCCCTAGTAGTTGTAAACAAATCTCAGTGCACAAAAATTGGATTTCAATAATTCACAAAATTTAATATTATTCATGGTAAAACATTATAATAGTAAAATAAAAAATTGAGAACTTCCTAAGAAAATATAACAAAAGGAAAACAAGGTAATCAAAAGACTCATAATTTTTTACTTTCATTTTCTAAGTAACTAAATAGAAATGTAGAAAGGAAAGTACCTCCAACTATGGATGTAAGAAGTCATTGTTAATGAGAAAGGGGTGAGAATTGGAATTATGAAAATGGTAGAAGAAGACTGCTTGGACTATGGAGAGTGAAGGAGAAAAAGAATGCTTGTTGAAAGGGAAAGAGTGGGTTATTGGGTAACACTTAGGGTTATTTTAGGTATATTTGAAAATTTTAAAAGTATTTTTTAAATAATCACCTCTCAAGGGCTTTTCTAAAACTCACTTCAAGTGATTTTTTTCTTTTAAAGGTTTTTAAAAAGTGTTTTTGAAAATCTTGTCAAACATTTATTTTTCACCCAAAGACTTCTTTGAATTATTAAAAATGCTAGACACTCTTCTTAAAAATACTACTAAAAAATTTCTTAATAGGATTTTATTTATTCTCACATGTTTCTTAGTCTTTAACCAATGATATGTCTATACCATATAATAAAAGTAGGGATACAATTTTATTCTAACTATTTTTCAACCTTATTTTCTTTAAATATGTACTAAAATGTCATTTTATTATCGTTCATTGATTAACCCATTAAGAATGGAATTACTATGATTTCACCCCAAGTCCAACTCTCTTTTCTACAAAAAGGAAAACTAATTTTTTTAGGAATACTGTATGGAAAGGTAATGGCATAGATGAAGTTGTACATGGAGATTGATGGAAGTGATAGAAGCAGGATCATGCTAGGGTTTTAGAGCCAAAGATGATGGATTGGCGACGGTGGGTCTTAAGGGAAGAGTTGGAGAAGTTGTGAATTGAGGTTAGATTTAAGGTTAAGGTTAGAGCTAGGGTTTCATCAATAGATGGTGATGAAGATGAAGATATGGACATCCCTTGCAAAATCTACCAATATGATAAGTTTCTACTATATAATCAACTAAATTTGAATCAATTCTCCTTCTCAAACTATGATAATATGATTTTAGATGGTTTTTGATAATGATTTCTTTTCCTCTCAGTGAAACTGTAGATCAATTCTATGTTACAACATGAATAAAGGGTCGTTAGGATCCCTCAATCTTTAGTTTCTACAAGTATTGATGATCAAAACTAGTGGATTATTAAAGAAAGTTTTTGTCTAGTGTTTCATTAGTAGCTTGAAAGAGGCAATTAAAAATCAAGTCACCATGTTTCAACCAATCACACTAGCCCAAACCATTGAGTTAGTCTTGTTAGAGAAATGAATAATGGAGGTAATTCTCAAGGAATTCAAGGACTTTAACGAAAGTGGGTAGAGTACAATGAACATTACAAGAATCATAATGAATCATGCTAACAAATTACCACCCCTTAAGAAGATTTTAGCCGTAGAAGTGCAAGAGGCATGAAAAAAAAAAGTTTTGTTATTATTATGATGAGAAGTATGAGTCTGGTTATAAATATAAAATGAGACAAAATTTTCTATTAAATGGTCATAAAAGTGAAGGGAAAGCAACATGTGAAGCTAAAAATGATATCAAGAGGATGATCTTATGGTTTTAATCAATGCAATATTTGGTTCAACATCTCATCAAACCATGAGAATCCATGGCAACATAAAAAAGAAGGTCGTCACCATACTAATTGATTTAGGAAGCACCCATAACTTCCTTGATCTTGTAATGGCCATAAGAACAAGATGCTCAATATAAACTACCAACCCCATGAAGGTGGTAGTAATAGATGGAACTATAATTACTAGTGATGCTATTTGTAGGCAATGTTAGGATAGTACCCTTAAAAGCATGACATAATGTAATAAATTTGGAATTCATTATTTATTTAATAATGTTCCAATTTCACTTTTATCTATTCTTATTCCATGTATTATACTTTATAAGCATTTTTGTCTACATCTTTTGCATTGTACGTGACTTAGGTGCATTAGGAGTTGTACAAAAGATCTAAGTCATGAGTTCCTTGCAAATAGATGACTTATTCACAATCAATTCTTAGGTCTAGGCAACCCATTAGAGGTTGTAGTGCACCACTTCCTAATTGGAGGGATGGTTGGTCTTGGCTATTGGGATGAGTTTTCTACGATGAGTTACTACAAGGAAAATGTCAAAAGATGACATTTTTTAAACGTTAAGATAGATATAAGATGATGCTTTTCAAAAGCGTCATATTTTAGACTGCCATCTTATAAATTGCCATTTGTTGACGCTTTTTAGAAGTGCCATATCATTTTCAGCTCAACAATGACGCTCATAGTGAGTGTCATAATTTTAAACCTTGGCGCTTTTTAAGTGTCATTATATGTTTATAATTTCATTCATGTCAATATTGACACTCGATAAAGTGTCATTGTACAGGTAGAAACAATATTGACACTCGTAATAAGTGTCATTGTACAGGTAGGAACAACGTTGACACTCGTAATAAGTGTCATTATATGGCATGTTCAACGTTGACACTAAAAAAAACGTCATTTTCTTGGATCCTCAATGTTGATGCTTATGAAAAGCATCATTTTATTGGTATCCTTAACCATAACACTTATGAAAAGCGTCATCTTCTGCCTTTATCTAATTACCATGATGCTTTTAAAAAGCATCATATTATCTCATTTGAAATTGTAATATGCCTGAAAATGAAATGTCCTAATTATGCCCTATTTTATAAGTTTACACAAACAATTAATTCAACAATAAAAAATTAATTTAAGAAACTACATAAACAAAAAATAGCAATATTCTGGTGTTTTTTTCACTAGTAAAATTTACCTATTAACATCATACATAAGTAATAATGAATTTGTTTAGCTTTAAATTCAGTTAAAGTTGTCTAATAAACCAGAAATTTTACAACTTCTTCAACATTGAGTTGTTCATGGTCCTTTGTTGCATCTAGTTCTACATCATTTTTCTTCAAAGTGCATAAAGATGGTTGCAACTCACTTTCTAGATAATCAATCTGCAAAAATACTTGACATGGTTACATATTATAAGTACTGTCAAATAGTTAATAAAAAACAACTTTGTAAATGAAATGTGTCTATGCCAATTTTTTAAATTTCCAATATATATTTCTTTCATTGCAATACATTTCAAAATATTGGAAGAAGTTAACAAGCCCCAATAATATTGTTATGCCAAATTTCGAAATACTTTTGAAACTCTTATTCTGATTTTAAGAAAACCAACAATAAACTATTACCGGTGCTTTCCCAAATGCAATATTTAATTTTATTTAACTTGGGCTAAATGCAATAATTAATTTTGTCCAACTCTTGTTATCATTCATGTTCTAACCAAGAGTGAATGATGCCTTGCAGCCACGGTTATCAAAATATGTTGTTAGTATATCAAACTTGGGCTAAATGCAATAAATAATTTTGTATAGCTCATGTTATAATTCATGTTGTAAAACTAATAATAACCCAAACATGTTACCTCAAAACTCTTTGGGCAAAATTTTGAACTGCTTCGAGGTGTCCTTCATGTCACTAATCATTTTCAAGTCTGAATAAGCAAGAACAGTAGTGATGTACTGAAAAGAATGACCTATGCCTTTCTGTACAACTTGAAGAATATATAATAAACAATTTAGCAACAAATTAGATTCTTAAAAGTTTGTTTAACATATTATATTCAAACTACTTATTAATTTCAGAGAAGATTGGTAGCCAAGGGCAATACAATAATTGAGATAAATAAAGTAGGAATGCTACTGAAGAGAAATTAATTTCAGCTATAACATTATTATTAAATTAATTTTTCAATTTGACATGTAATGTCCATGAAGAATTATACGTGGCCAACACTTTATTGATTAAAATAATAAAATAACACCAAAGACAACAAAAAAAAGATCATATGGACAAAGTGGTTATTTTTATAAAAGTTATTAATAGGTTCAAAGTAAGATGACCTTGGTTACACTATTATGTCAAAATGACTAGTTCCTTTCCTACAATTGTATTCAAGTTAAGGGGCTAGTATTCAAGTTGATATCCTACTCAGACAAGGAAGCTCTAGAGGCCCTATTTAGGGAAAAAAAATGTTATTTTTCCCCATAGGCTAATTTGTAAGAAGTCTTAATCTAACTTCCTATTTATTTATTTATTTTTATGTCAAAGAAAATAGAAGTACATGATATTATAGACTTTAAGCCCATTAGTTTAGTAGGAGGCCTTTACAAGTTTAGATTGAAGAAATTTATAAAGCAAGTGATCTCAAATACCCAAAAAGCTTTTGTAGAGGATAGACATATTCCTAATACATACACACACTTGTAATAAGGCTAAAGACTTCACAAAAATGAGCTTCAAAATGCAAGAATTTTTGCACCAGTGCAATAATGAGATTTCAATAAATCTAACTAACAAGAATGTGTAGAGGACAGGATGAAAGGTTGTGACACCCACCATGTCTACTAAGCTTCATTCCTCAATTTTCCAATTACACATCAATTGAAATAGAGCAACCATTGGACGATCCACATTGAAAACACTACCAACTAGGAGTACCAAGATATTTAAAAAATTATGACTAAGAATAAATCCATTTTAGAAATAACATTCACAAAATATTCAATAGATCTTTAAAATAATAGGAAGTTATATTAGACTATAGCTCACAAGGGGTACCTTCAAGCATGAGTAATGATTAATTGAGTCATTAACATAAGCCAATCTGAGCGAACTTCATTAATCTCCATTTCATTGAATGATTTTCTTCCATCAAATTGAATTGGAGCAACATAAACCATTCACTAAGTTTAATTGACCACTCAAATGCCATAGTAAAATGACCAACCAAATGAATTGAATAGAGTACAAACCTTTGTTGTTAGTTGGTTTGGATTAGCAATGATTTCCTTCATGTATCTCATCACGTAATACCCATATTCCACACTACCCGGTTGTCTTGGGCACTATGATAAAAGTATCAACAATTACAACAAACAATAGAAGGATATTCTTACTTCTTTAATATCTAGCCAATGATCATATTAATAACCATCCATTTCCTAATTTTGTGTAACAAAGTAAGTGGTCAAACAATATATTTTAATCTAAATGAATAAGTACTTACAACCACTTTGACCCAAGTTGGCTCCCTCTTTGATGTTTTCTGTTTTTCTGGTGGGTTGATTTTAATTGCCCTGTAAAAAAAATTAATGTTCTTCAATCCCTATGCATTGTATTAAAATATGAGAAGATACACACTTCCATGTTAACTATCTCCTTAAGATCATCACATGGTTGACAAGCCATTGGATCAAGGTAATATGCGATCATTCTCTTCATCTCTAGTGCCACTAAGACCTAGTGGAAACTAAATAAAAAGGGAAAAAAAAAATACAGATGTGTTAACATATTATCCATAAATTAATACATCACAAACTAACTTACATACACCATATTGACATTTGGGGTAAAAAGTTACTCTAGATTGTATGGAATAAACATATATTCAGCATGCTTTGTATTCCTTAGTCGATCTGCAATAACTCTTGACCTGTTTTCCTTGCTTCCTTCTCCTATTCCAGCTTTCGAAACCAATACTGGATTGACAAAAACATATCGTTCAACTTGCTTTGCATCAATCAACTTTCTATGCAAGTGCCTAGTTAAACCTCACATAACAAGTTATCAATAATCAATATAGATCATTAATAAATAATTTTTTACCTCAAAAGAGTGTGAAGAGTCATTCAAAAATTATAAAATCCCTCACCAGATGTAGTATAAGATACAATTGGATGATACTTCTTTTGATGATATAATCATGTCCATATCTTCTTTCATTAGGAAAGTCTTGAAACTCTCACCAAAAACATCATTTGGGAAGTCTATAGGTTGTGCTCTCGAGGTTGCAAGCATGAGGCCAACCAATGCCTCAAAATTCTTAATATCTTGTGGTTTTTCACTTTTGGACTTCACTTCAACTTCATTTACAGTTTGTTTGTTTCCTTTTTTAGATGCCTGTATAATTAAGAACCATGGTACAAATCAAATTAAGTAGTTAATTGAATATATATATATATATATATATAGGGCTATAATAAAGCTTGGTAATTAAATTTACTTACCAAGACGGGAGTATGGATGGTGACCAAATGAGCTGGCCACAAAACTTGGTAACCAATTGCAGCCCCAACAATAGTAGCTTGTCTAGGAATAGGAATTGAAAGTGGTACACTTGCATCATAAGGAACATCAACAACTACTAGATAGTTGGGACCACATTCAAGTATAATTGTTCCGCCACCCACTTTATTTTCCTTTGTCCCCATGGCCATCCTCACATTTTCTAACCTATAAAGTCAAGCTATATTATTAGATATGAGCCATTATTTCCCTATTCCTTACCTTCAACTCTACATCTTCAAATTAACACTAGGGAAGATTAAAAACCATCTACAAGGTAGATGCAAAAATTTGAAATATGAAGTAAGTTAAATAACATTGAAAAAATTGAAATGAGACATGCCAATTATTATGTGCTTATATAAAGAATAGTTATTCTTAAAATAAAATATGCTAGTAATGCATAATATAAGAAATAAAAATCCCATAGGATCCAATTATGTAGCCAACATAATTATATTATCTTTTTTGTGAAAGCACAAAATGGTAAAATAATTTTTTGAGGACTGCTTGATTTTCTTATATTGCAACACATATAAAAAAAAAAAGACCATATATGCTACCACCAAAAAGTGAATTCAATTCAAACAACAAAATTTACATAAATTATGTCTCCTATTGGACCAAACTTTATGACCAAATTAACTTTAATTAGATAAATACCTTGCTTTAGGGTTCTATTGGCATTGGTGGGGTTGCATCTTCAACTCTACGGATTGGCTTCTCTACTACTTCTGGTAGGAAAAACTGTTTTTGTTTCATGTTCGAACTACTAACATTTGAATGGGGAGTGACAACTCCTACTTGAGAGAGTTTTGCTAGCACTTCTGCTTGAAATCTTTTCTATTCTTCTTGAGATGCTGCTATAATATCCCTAATAGCACGATCTGTAGCATTATTAAAATACTGATGTTGACCCTCAATTTTATCCCTCGACACTGGCATTTATCCTTTGGGCGTCACCTGCACCCATCGTTCTCATATGGCACCACTAGGGCCCCTTTTGGGCTTAGTCGGTGTCCGAGCCTCATGTGGGCTTGTCTGTGGTCCATTGTGGTGCGTATGAGGTTCATTTTGTAGGGTCATCGTGGCCATTTTCCTAGTCATTCACATCACCCTATAGGAAGGAAGTGGGGTCATCCCGATGTTTTAGCTTAGTTGGAGTTTATAGGGGCATGTTGAGGTTCGGAGCACTCGGGCTTGTTTTGATCGAATCTCCCTCATCCAAACTCGGAATCAAGAACCGTTTCTTTTTATGGATTCCTTATTCTTCCAGGAACATTCTGTAAAATTTTCAAAATTTTTTGCAACCGGTCAGCTGGTTGGCAGCCGGTTCAGCCGGTTCAGCCTGTTCATCGAGTCAGCCGGTGTAGAACACTGATTTTTGGTAATTGTTTTGATCATATCTCCCTCTTCCGAACTCTGAATCATGTACCGTTTTTTTTTCATGGATTCCTTACTCTTCTAGGAACATTCTGTCAAATTTTCAAAATTTTTTGCCATCGGTTCGACCAGTGGGCATCCGGTTCGTCCGGTTCAGCCGGTTCATTGAGTCAGCTGAGGTAAAACACTAATTCTAGTAATTTTAGGGTCCAAATCCTACATGGCTCAGGCCCGTAAGCTCCAGATTGGTTTTGGGCAATGTTGTGGGTCCATTGATTACTACCAAAAAGTGCTATTTTGTAGACCTAATTATAATGGTTTTAAGCACCTTTGTGTAGTAATCATATTCATTTAACCCAATTAATTCATTAAGGTCCTTAGTAATTGGTTTTAACCATTTTGTGGCAAGTTTACATGTTTTTATCAGCTTATGAATCAATTCAAGCATGCCAAATGATGGAGGAGCTAATTGGACAAGTTAAAGCAAGGATTTTGGAAGTTTACAGGCTTGAATTTCAAGTGGAAACACGAGCACAAGCAAAGAGAATGCAAAGAGGAAAAACAAGCAAAGTGAAGAGGAAAACAGAGGACAGAAGCTGCAGTCTTCTTTCGAACTTTGGAGCACTTCCCGAAGTCCATTTTCTACATGCTATATACCATTTCAAAGCTCAGGAAGTCAAGAATCCAACGCTTCAAACCGTGTACAATTTGGAGCTGAAATGAGGAAGATATGGCCTTCGGAAGACAACTGCATCAAATCTTGTGAAAATTTCGCAAGGTGAATTTCTCCTTGCGAAATTTCGCAAGGAGAAATTCACATTGCGAAAATGCCAAATCTCCTCTGTTTCTCCACGCACGCACCACCGACTTTTGAGATATTTTTAGCTTGATATTTTCTCATGTAAATTCCTTTGTAACCTTGTATTCAGCCATCATAAGGCTTTATCTTGTAATTTTGCTATATATAGAGGTGCACAACACCTCCAAAAAGGGAGATTGGAAATTGAGAGGATGGGGTGATCGATCCTCTGTACATTAGCTTAGAATAATATAAAGCTCTGTTTTCTTCTTTTCTCTTTTCTTCTCATTTTCTTAGTAGCCAAACAGCCTCTGAGGACTTTCCTCAGAGGATGGTTGGCTAAACCTTTAAGTTTCTCAAAGCATGGATGTTATGTGATGGCTTGGATGCAATCCCATGGAAATTTCTCGCACCCGGAAGGTAAGGTAGTCGTTTTTCATTATGGTTCATTAATGTAAGTTGGGTTTTTATTTCCTTTGGACAACTTCCAACGGCCAATACTTGATAAGCTTTTGGATTTCTATCCATTAGTTATCTCCTACGAGCTATTGGAAGGTGAGGTTTTCAATTCCAAGTTTTGCATTAATCCATTAGAACCAATTTCAATGGCCATTGAAAGGTGAGTTTATCACCTAGAATGACTTTGAGTTGCCAATATTTGGTAAGCTTTTGGCTTTAGACCATTAGTTATCTCTTACGAGCCATTCAAAGGAAGTCTAAGGTGAATAACCATTGATGAAATTCACTACCAATCTGTTTTGTCATTTTAAAGGATTAAAACTTGATTGCTAAATCCATACCGGTTCGGGAAGCAAGCATCACCATAGTTGCAACCCCAACGCGAGGAGCCTATCCTGAGATTTCCAATTTGCATAAGAGCAGAGCATAGTTATCCTATCTTGAGAAACTTGTTTTACACCCTTTCATTTTAGTCTTTAATGTTAGCTTAAGTTAGTTTAAATCTCTCTAAAATATTTTCATCTTCTTTTAAGCTAACATCCATAAGAAAATCACCTATTTCCTAATTTGAATATCACTTGTGTTTGCGAAAACCCTTCCCAGTGAACGATCCTAGAACCACTATGCTATAGTAGCTTGGCTACTTTAGTAATAGTATTTAAGGTATAAATTTTGTTGATACGCCTTTAAAGCTAAGCTACCATGAGTCGCATCAAATGGCGCCGTTGCCGGGGAAGGTGCCACAAGCACAGTGAAGCAACCATTAAGGGTAACTTGTGATCTTCATCACAAGTTTGGTGAGTTTTCTTCTAATTTTTTTTTATTAGTTTAGTTTTTATTTAGTTAAATTTTTTATTCTCTTTCTTTTATTTTTGTTTTAATTTCAATTTGTGCATTCCTTGTTGGATTCGAGACCAAGAGGGAACCTTGGTACAAGTTGAAGAAAAGAGCCTTAGTTGAATATCATTTTTTAGAAATGGAAATTCCACATGAAGATCAAAGCTCTCATTATGATCATGAGAAGGACAAAGTTGCATATTTATCCATGAGGGATCGGATTGAATTAGGGAAAAGGCAGGTTCAACAAAGCCAATGGGGTAGTAAGAATGCTTTGAATGAAGACATGAGCATGAAGGCAAAGCTAGCATCTATGGCTAGAACGATAGAAGAGTTTGAATTGAGAAATGTGCATACTGAAGCACAACCACAAGCCATGCCAACTTCATTTGAGTATGTAAACCATCCAACCTTACAAGCCAACCTCAACATCAACCGAATGACAAATTCGCATACCTATCCATGAGGGATCGGATTGAATTAGGGAAAAGGCAAGTTCAACAAAGCCAATGGGGTAGTAAGTATGCTTTGAATGGAGATGATTCATATGAGCATACGGTAGGGGAGTGCCCTACCATTCCAACTATGAGAGAAATGCGCGGTTACCAAAGATCCTACACCTCAAGTTGGAATAAACATCCCAACCTTACAACCCAACCTCAACCTCAACCATCAATGAGTACATCTTCATTGGAGCAAGCCATTTTGAAGATAAGCAAAGTCATGGAGGACTTTGTAGGTGAGCAACAAAAGATCAACTCTCATCTTAATGAAAAGATTGATAATTGGAGAGTTCAATAAATGTAAGAATGGAGGAGGTTATAATGATCTATCACTAAGGATAGAAAAAATTCAAGACTCCATTGAGAAGCTCACCAATCTCGACATAGCAAGGGGAAAAGGAAGCTTCCTCTTCAACCCCACCATAACCTTCAAGGAACCAATGCAAAAGATCAAGGAAAGTGTTGATGATCGACATTTTGGTGGGGATTGCTATGACAACTCTATGGACCAACCTTTCATTGAAAATCATAAGGTTCAAGATGATAAAGGGTTACTTGAACCCTTTAAAGCATCCACTTCTCCAGGGAAGAGAAGAGAAACGAATTCCCTTGGACCAAATGGGAAGGATGCCAATTTTGTTGGGATCCAGGGGATTTCAGCATGAAGTGGGTGTGTGAGTGAGGATGAGCTAAATAGTTCATCTTCTTTTTGGGGTACATGCTATCAGCTTCATTTAAATTCTATGCTTTTTTTAAAATTATGCATGTTTTAGTTTGAATTCTTAGCTTTAATTTAGTTTTAATATGTTTTTAAGATGAGTTTTGAAGTGTTCATGCAGGTACGAAAGCTCACAAGCTCACAAATGTGGAGAAAAAGGTGAAATAGGGGAGAAATATATCTAAGTCCAGCTTAAAACCCCATTTCGCAACTTAACAAGTGAGTTGCAAAATTTTCGCAAGGTGATTTCACATTGCGAAAATTTCGCAAGGTGAATTTCACATTGCGAAATGCACATTTTGGCAAGATGCAAATGCAACCTCTCGGGATTGCACTTTCGCAAGGAGAGTAACCAGTGCGAAAATTTCGCAAGGTGAATTTCTCCTTGCGAAATTTCGCAAGGAGAGTAACCAGTGTGAAAATTTCGCAAGGTGAATTTCACCTTGCGAAATTGTTTCAAAGCCAAAAATCTCCAATTTTAACACCCTGCAAGCTACATTCAAATGCCATTGCAACTTATATGAGTATACATCATGGCATGGACCCTTTGAGCCTTGTCCTCAGCTGCTCAAAGTGGGGCCCACTCATCATTTTTGTAAATATTTAGTATAAATTCCTCTCTCATTCAATTTTTGAATTTTGAAAAAGGTGGTTCAACCTTTCAACTCCAAGTCCACATCACATGAGGTACCACTTCCTTCCTCCTTATTTAGATTCAAACATTGAGGACAATGTTCATCTCGGTTGGGGGAGAGATGAGGAAGTAAGTATTAGTTTAAATTTTATCATACTTAGTTAAATTAGCTACTTTTTAAAATTTTTAAAAATTTTGCTTTAAACTCCATGGATATTAAGGATTAACTCTCAAATTAAATGAGAGAAGTCGAGTTTCAACTTGATTACATGAGTCTTAGAGTTTGTATTATGCTCTTCTAAAAGTGATGAATTGTTGAAACTCCCATTGCATGCAAACTTATCTCTTCCACCTTAAGCTATTCGCACACACATACATTAGATTCCGGTTATAAGATGTGAAACTATCTCACCCTTTAAGCTTGAGAAATCATAATTTGACACCTTTAACCTCTCTTTAATAGTGTTGGACACCTCATAAAGACCAATGAGTCTTTGAAAAAATAGAAAAAAAAAAAGAAAAGAAAAAAAAAAAGAGAAAAGAATAAACTTCTTTGCTTGCCTTGAAACCTGAGCATGGTCCGAAGGGGTGGCAAAAGCCTTTAAAGCCTGGTGCCCTAAGCCTTTATTGGTTGGGAGTCACTGATCCTCTGCTTGTTACATGGGTGAATTGGTTAAGTTTAGTAAGTGAAAAGAATTGTGAATAAGAGGTGTGTTCCTAGCCTATCAAGAGATGGTTAATTTTGCTAAGCTTAAGAAAGACTTAGGTGGGGAGATGATAGTTATCCATACTATACTCGGAAGCTAATCACATTAACACTTAGCTTTTAGTGGAAGAATTTGATTTGGATCTTTTGAGAGTGAAAAATTCTTTTGATGCTTAAACTTGCATAATATCCATTCTTTGTGCTCTATGATCAAGTGAATGCTTTGACAACTCTTATTATAGGTTGAGTTTCACATCTTTATTGATCCATGGATGTCCATCATGCCACTCATATCATTTTTTGGAGTGATTTGCATGATCCCTTTTATGTATATTATTATAGTTTACTTAGTTTTTATCTCCTCCATTGCTAAGGGACTAGCAATGAGTCGGTTGGGGGGTGTGATTACTACCAAAAAGTGCTATTTTGTAGACCTAATTATAATGGTTTTAAGCACCTTTGTGTAGTAATCATATTCATTTAACCCAATTAATTCATTAAGGTCCTTAGTAATTGGTTTTAACCATTTTGTGGCAAGTTTACATGTTTTTATCAGCTTATGAATCAATTCAAGCATGCCAAATGATGGAGGAGCTAATTGGACAAGTTAAAGCAAGGATTTTGGAAGTTTACAGGCTTGAATTTCAAGTGGAAACACGAGCACAAGCAAAGAGAATGCAAAGAGGAAAAACAAGCAAAGTGAAGAGGAAAACAGAGGACAGCAGCTGCAGTCTTCTTCGAACTTTTGGAGCACTTCCCGAAGTCCATTTTCTACATGCTATATACCATTTCAAAGCTCAGGAAGTCAAGAATCCAACGCTTCAAACCGTGTACAATTTGGAGCTGAAATGAGGAAGATATGGCCTTCGGAAGACAACTGCATCAAATCTTGTGAAAATTTCGCAAGGTGAATTTCTCCTTGCGAAATTTCGCAAGGAGAAATTCACATTGCGAAAATGCCAAATCTCCTCTGTTTCTCCACGCACGCACCACCGACTTTTGAGATATTTTTAGCTTGATATTTTCTCATGTAAATTCCTTTTGTAACCTTGTATTCAGCCATCATAAGGCTTTATCTTGTAATTTTGCTATATATAGAGGTGCACAACACCTCCAAAAAGGGAGATTGGAAATGATGGAGGATGGGGTGATCGATCCTGTACATTAGCTTAGAATTAATATAAAGCTCTGTTTTCCTTCTTTTCTCTTTTCTTTCTCATTTTCTTAGTAGCCAAACAGCCTCTGAGGACTTTTCCTCAGAGGATGGTTGGCTAAAACCTTTAAGTTTCTCAAAGCATGGATGTTATGTGATGGCTTGGATGCAATCCCATGGAAATTTCTCGCACCCGGAAGGTAAGGTAGTCGTTTTTCATTAATGGTTCATTAATGTAAAGTTGGTTTTTATTTCCTTTGGACAACTTCCAACGGCCAATACTTGATAAGCTTTTGGATTTCTATCCATTAGTTATCTCCTACGAGCTATTGGAAGGTGAGGTTTTCAATTCCAAGTTTTGCATTAATCCATTAGAACCAATTTCAATGGCCATTGAAAGGTGAGTTTATCACCTAGAATGACTTTGAGTTGCCAATATTTGGTAAGCTTTTGGCTTTAGACCATTAGTTATCTCTTACGAGCCATTCAAAGGAAGTCTAAGGTGAATAACCATTGATGAAATTCACTACCATCTGTTTTGTCATTTTAAAGGATTAAAACTTGATTTGCTAAATCCATACCGGTTCGGGAAGCAAGCATCACCATAGTTGCAACCCCAACGCGAGGAGCCTATCCTGAGATTTCCAATTTGCATAAGAGCCAGAGCATAGCTATCCTATCTTTGAGAAACTTGTTTTTACACCCTTTCATTTTAGTCTTTAATGTTAGCTTAAGTTAGTTTAAATCTCTCTAAAACATTTTCATCTTCTTTTAAAGCTAACATCCATAAGAAAATCACCTATTTTCCTAATTTGAATATCACTTGTGTTTGCGAAAACCCTTCCCAGTGAACGATCCTAGAACCACTATGCTATAGTAGCTTGGCTACTTTAGTAATAGTATTTAAGGTATAAATTTTGTTGATACGCCTTTAAAGCTAAGCTACCATGAGTCGCATCATCCATTTTGGGCCTTGGTTTGGGTTCCTTGCAGCCCACCACGAATCCATATGGATTCTTGGTAGTGAAGCAAGCTGAAAGCTGAAGGGAGTGAGCTGGCCTTGTAAGTTTAAGAGAAGTAATGAGGGGTGTGGTTCCCATGCTGATGAAGGGGATTTCGGTGCTGAAGGGGAAGGAACCTAGGAGGCTCAAATGCTGAGAGGGGTATGATTATAAAAGGTGGGAAGAGAGGAGAGCAAAGGACCTTTTGGCATTTTCAGAAAGAGGGGGAAATTTTGCTGGTGAGAGAAACAAAAAGGTCAGGAGCATCTTCTGAGTTGAGGGTGTGGAGGAAAGCTTCACACTGTGGTTTCTTTGAAGAGGAGAATGACAGCATCTTAGTTTTGGGAGTCATCATTGGCATACACGGATCTATTGGTGGAGATTCTGAGGTAAGCATGCGAATTTTCTTTGCTGACAGTTTATCTTCCTGTCTTCATATGTTTTTCTCCTTCCTCATCATCTTTTCTTCCCTTAATATGAATATTGTATTGCTTAGGTGTGGATAACAAAGGCCACACATGATTTTTGTTGATTGTTATGAATGGTTTAGGAACTTTCTAACTGAATTGGGATTTTTTTTATCAACCGGATGAACCGGTTCAACCGGTTCACCCCATAACTGGCTGCCTCTGTCAGCCATGGGGAACACCTGCCTTTCTTGTCTGTTTCACCATCCGGTCGGAATTGGAACCGTTTCTTTTTTTTGCTTCTTAGCCTTAGAAACTTTTGACCAATTTGGATTTTTTATACGATAATCAGTGGGACTCAATGTTCAGCCCATAACTGGCTGCCTCGTCAGCATGGGAACCTGCCTTTCTTGGTCTGTTCTCACTCATCCGGGGCTCGGAATTGAGAACCGTTTCTTTTGTTGCTTCCTTAATAACTTAGGAAATTTATGACTGAATTTGGGATTTTTTATCAACCAGCTGAACCAGTTGGGAATAGGTTCAACCGGTTCAGCCCCATAACTGGCTGCCTCTATCAGCCATGGGGAACACCCGCCTTTCTTGGTCCGGTTCTCACTCATCCGGGCTCGGAATTGAGAACCGTTTCTTTCTTTTGCTTTCTTAATCACTTAGGAACTTTTTGACCAAATTTGGGATTTTTTATCAACCTGATGAACCAGTTGGGAACCAGTTCAACCGGTTCAGCACCATAACTGGCTGCCTCTGTCAGCCATGAGGAACACCTGCCTTTCTTGGTCCGGTTCTCACTCATCCGGGCTCTGAATTGAGAACCGTTTCTTTTGTTTGAATCCTCACTCATTTAGGAGTTTTCTAGAAAATTGGGAATTCTTCTCAATAGGTTGTACTAGTTGAGAACTAGTTCAACCTGTTCTGCTGAAAGACTTTAGGTAGCCCTCGATTTTGGCATTTTTCGAGCTCTTATCCATTGGGGCTCAAACCCATTTGCTATAGGGCGCTTGTGAGCCATCTTGAAGGTTTAAGTCAGTGTTTGATTTAGTTAGTATGGCAATTTTGAAGTTATGGGTGGTGTGGTCTAGGTAAGTCTAGTTTGATTTGTATGACATTTGGGGAGTCCATTACCTGATCTCAACTAGCATTCTTCCTGTTTGGCATAAAATTTGATGCTTGATTCTGAATACATGTTGCGTGGCTGACTCACCCTCTGCTGTAGCACATGGCTAGGGACCACAGGTACGCATCGTTGGTTTTGATTGTTGAATCATGTGCATGCATGGTGCCTAATCCTGAATTTTTGTTACATGTTTATCTATGTTTGGCTGACCTTTTATGCAGTGCATAGCTGGGGACCACAGGTACGCACCCATTGTTTTGGGTTGGTTGAATTCATATGCATGCCAAATACCAATTAGGATTGTGTGATTCATGACATTTATTTAGCCTAGGGTTTCATCTTTGACCCATATGCTCCCACATACCCCAATTCATTAGTAGAGACCGAGTTCCGGGTCTAGAGGGGTGCTACCTCGCATGAGGTACCTTCCCAATGGGTAACCTGAACCCCGGACCCAGAATCTAGTTTTCACAGACCGCTTTTTTTCCATATTGGGGTCATTAGGGGTTTTGGTTCTTACTTAATTTTCCCCATTTTAAAAATAAAAACAAAAAGTAAGTGGCGACTCCATACAACACCGTCTCTCACTGGGGGCGGTTTTTTCAAAAATGGAGAACTCAACTTTTTCATTCCTTATTTTCTTTTAAAAGCGAGTCGCGCCGGTCCGGTGGATTGGGTGAGGGTCCACAACTGACTAGGTGTGTGATGCTTCCCTTTAGCCCTAACTCGACCATTATACTTAGGAGTACCCAATGCTTCTACAAGTATATCATTACTCCCATTGACACTTCTACCATTCTCTTCAGACTCTTTCAATAGCTTGTCCTTAAAAACAAATGTTTATTATGAAGTTCAATTACAAATTTGTTATCATAAATAAGCTATTATAAATAAATGAAATTAAGGTTTGAAAATGTCTACTTACTATTTTCTCAATCACTGGTATGGCCGCTTCATCAAAGGTGTCATCCTTTTTTCCCTTGCTTTCTTCCACAATATGCTTCGATCAATAGTTTTAGTTGACCCACTTGCAACCATTTTTTAAAAGGGGACAATGTATGATGTAATGAGCATATAACCCTAGTATGTATTATGCATAAAATAAAATAAAAATCAGAAATTATAAATTAATATAAGCGTACCATCTCTTCCTCAAGACCAGCATATCCTTTCCTACTTAGATGGTGATTATAAATGTGTTTCTTTCTTCTTTCTTTTTGAACTTCTCGATAGTCCTATAAATTTAAAAATGTATAATTAATGAATGTAAATAAGAAGTATGCAAAGAGTTGTAATTTTACATTAAAGTTCTCAGACAATCTATCTTTGACAAACATTGTCCATTCTTCATCTCGAATAAAAGTATATTTAATTGGTGGTCTTTTGAGGAGCTCTGGTTGGTCTTTGAAAGGAAGAATATACTTCACAGTTAGCATGCTCTTAAATGACTGAAAGCACTTTCCAATTGTTAGCATACAATTCATCTTGCATTTTTGATTTAATGAAAAAGAAGCCTACACATTAATATCATACTTATTAGCAACTTCATATGGTTAGGAATGATAGATGTTTTACATAAAGCTAATGTAGTTAAAAAAGGGTTACCTCAATGCAGTCCCATAACGTATCTTTCAACTCTTTAGGTACAACGTGCTAAGTTTTATATGTTATTGGCACCATAGTGCGTGCTAATACGCCTAAGTAGCTTGTTAGATGAACAACTGATTCTCCTATAAAAATGACATCAAGATTGTACTTAATCAACAACTTGATCCATTTGCTTCTATTTTTGATAAGCATTGACTTCCGTTTCATTCCTCTGTGCTTCTTTTTTGTGGGTTTTTCTCTTTTCTCTACATCCATTCTTGCAAAAAAAAAAAAAAAAAAAAAACAAAAGTTAGCAAAAACAAAACTGATCAAGATTAGTTAAAATAATATTAGATATAACCTTCTCATAGAAAAGTTGTAAAAAGAAAATTTCAGACAAAGCAATCCCTAGTCATTGCATAATGAAATACTACCAATGTATAAAGCCACTAATAAAAAATAACATCCAAATAGCATCAACTTAGACAACTCCAAGGGCCTATATATAATAGGGTTAATTCTACCATGGGAATTTCCTATAACAATCAACATGAAAGGAGCACGTGGTTTGTATAGGTTCATTTGGTCCACATCAATTGTTGAAGGTTTTTGGACTATTGATTTGTGGATTAAGTTTGGACAACACAACATGCATACTTATTATAAAAATATAAAAATCTAAATTGTAGTTTTTACATTTTGCAAAAGACTATATACCCTTTATTTTTTGTATTCACCACACATAACCTACAAAGTATAAATTAGTAGTCATCACCTACATGCCTTGGTTTTACTAATGTTATACCTCTAGTAAGAGTAAAAATGAATTGTAAGTCATCAAAACAACAATACAGAGATTGCTAATTCCTACATTTCTCTAAATCAAATTAATATTCATAACCAAGTTATTATAAATTTAATATCATGGTGATAAACTGCAAGAATTGTAGTAGGCATAGAGAGAGACTTTAGCAACACCATTTGATAGTTTAAAATATCCAAAACTTCACTATGAATATGTTTAAAAATTTCTTCATGATAATTTTGTTTCAAAAATAAATCAACTCAATGTTCTATAGAAAAAAAAAAGAACATAAAGAATAAAAGTTACCTGTTTTGTGGGATCTGCAACCCATTCCACATACTTTATTCGTACATCTTTATCAAAATTTTATGATTCAGCTACATAGAGGATTTGTTTTCAATCCAAATCCCCTCACAGTCACCTCGCATACATATTGCATATGAGTCATCCATTGCATAAAACACTTCAACTTGTGGCAATGGCCCTATAAAGGGATGGTGTTCAATAAAATTGTCCACAAGGTCATCACATCTCTCCCGATCCAAGAAATCTTTTTGAGGAGTTGACAAAACAATTGACCATCTTGGATCATGTTGGTCTTGCACATAAAATAGCTTGGGATGCCAAAATGAAAGGATCTGATTTATGAGCAGTTTTATTAAAGTTAACTAATGTAAACCCAAGGTCATCAACTTTTATGCAATTCCTATTGTCAACCCAATAACACTTGAAAACTGGTATCCTAAACATGGTATAATCAAGGTCCCAGATCTCGGTAATAATCCCATAAAAGCAAAGCTCACCAAACACTGGATTTTGATCCTTAGCACTTGCAATTTGCAATTTTGAAGCTATAATACTAACTATACTATTTTGGGTAGCTCGTAAGTCATCACGCTCCTTGGTGTGGTATCGACACCCATTAATGACATATCCATGATATTTGGAGACATAATGGCTAGGACCATGAGCTATCCACTTAAGGGTTTCATATATGGGTTCATTGTTACCAATTACATCTTCAATCTGTAATTATAAATAATTGTTAGTACGTGTGTTCAACATTAATAAAAACAATAGTTCATATTTTAGGACCACTCCAATACCTTTTTTCGCAACCAATAAGTAAAAGTTCGAAGGTGTTCATCCTAAAGCCATTTTTGTCTTTTAGATTGACGAGAATTTTTCAATTTCAACCATTCCATGTGCTCTCTATGTAATTATTTAGAAGAAATTCATAGTTAATGTCAAAAAGTTATTTTAAGTATAACAGGTTAAGATTAAGTGGTATTAGTTCTTACTCAATATAAGGTTGGACGATAGTTGTATTCTCTAAAACATAATGATGTGCGTGCAACCACAAATTGGAATCAACTGCCACAACTTGGCCTCCAAGTATGGGTGGCCCAACTTTTTGGTCAATGTTTGCACTAATAGGAATCCCGATTGAATCTATATTTGATAAGTACTCTGTACAAAATTCAATAGCTTCCTCTCCAATATATCATTCGGCGATACAACCTTCAGGGCAATTACGATTTCACACATAACCTTTCAAAACTTTCATAAATCTTTCAAATGGGTACATCCATCTTAAGTAAATAGGTCCACAAATTCTTACCTCTCTTACAAGATGCATAGTCAGATGAAGCATGATATCAAAGAAGGATGGTGCGAAGTACTTCTCAAGCAAGCATAATGTCACTACTACATGATTTTGTAACTTATCCAATGCAGGCACATTAACCACTTTGCTACAAAGGGCATTGAAGAAAAAACTCAGTCTACAAATCGCATGCCTCACGTGTTTCGACATAACTGATTGTAATGACACTGGTAATAATTATTGCATTAATGCATGATAGTCATGGGATTTAAGACCATAAAGCTTCAAGTCTTCCATTGACACAAGGTTTCTCATGTTAGAGCAATAACCTTCAGGAACCTTCAATTGGGATAAAGTTTGACAAAAAAACCTTCTTCTCCACTTTAGATAATGTATAACATGTAGACGGGAGATAAGTTCGATTTGCTTCAAACATTGGCCCTAATTCACACCTTAAGCCCATCTCCATAAGGTTTAGACAAGAATTAAGTCCATCCTTTGTCTTACCTGGAATGCTGAGTAAGGTACCAATGATGCTTTCACAAACATTTTTCTCTATGTGCATGACATCCAAGTTATGGCGAACATGTAGGTATTTCCAATACTCAAGATCAAAGAATATGGACTTCTTCTTCCAACAATTTATAGTCTTTACATTCAACTTACATCGAGTGATCTTATTTTCCCCATGAATTACAAATGACATCGATTTTCCTTAGAATTTCCTCTCCACTCAATGGTTGCGAAGTTGACCCAAACTCTTGCTCACCATTAAATGCTTTTTTTTGTTTCCTAAAAGGATTATTGCAAGGAAGAAAACGTCTATGACCTGTATATGAGTTCTTTTTCCCATGCTTTAATCTATGAGAGTATGTATCTTCCCCACATATAGGATATGCAAAATATCCTTTAACTACGCAACCAGATAAGTTTCCATATGCAGGGAAATCATTGATTGTCCATAGCAGAATAGCTCTTAGTGTAAAGAGCTCTTGCCGATGCGCATCATAAGATTCAACCCCTTTATCCCACAACATTTTTAGGTCATCCAATAATGGTGCTAAATAAACATCAAAGTCATTTCTAGGTTGTCGAGGACCTGATATTAACAAAGATAGCATCATAAACTTCCTTTTCATGCACAACCAAGGAGGAAGGTTATAAATGACCATTATAATAGGCTAACAACTGTGTCTCCTGCTCATTGAACTGAGGATTTATACCATCAACTGAAATGGCAAGTGTAAGGTTTCTAGGTTCTGAAGCAAAATCAGGCCATCTGTGATCAACTAGCTTCCATGATAGGGAGTCGGATGGATGACGCATTTTGCCATCAAATTCTCTTTCGTGGGCATGCCATATGAGGTCTTCTGCAATTTTTGGGGACTGAAACAATCATTTAAATCTAGGAATAGGAGGAAAATACCACATCACTTTTACAGGGAATCCCTTCCTTTTTTTAGTTCCTGTTCTATCTAACTTCCACCTTGAAGTTCCACAAGTAGGACATGAAGATGCATCCTTCAACTCATTCCTATACAGTATGCAATCATTAGGACAAACAGGTATTTTCTCATATTCCATTCCCAACGTATTCAATGTTTTTTTGGCTTCATACATAGACAAGGGTAACTCATTGTTTAGAGGAAACATATCTCCAAGAATTCTTAAAAGCTCTAAAAAGCTTTTATGAGACCATCCATATCATGCTTTTAGGTTGTATAATGTGACTAATGCAAACAACTTTGTAAAGTTTCTACAACTAGGATATAAAAGTTTTTGAGCATCTTCAAGTAATGTTTGAAACAATTCTAGGTCATTCTTACAATCAACATGTGCAGCTTGGACCATTTCTATTGTACTATCCACATCATTAAATTGAACCTTATCATGACATTCTGCCCTACTAGTTGGTGGACCACTAGGAGCAGTTTCTCCGTGCTAATACCATGTATGGTAACTTTGATCAATTCCATAGAAAAATAGATGCTCTCTAATTTTCTGAGAAGTATGGAATACCATATTACCACACTGAAGACATGGACATTTAATGGAGTTTTTTGATGAGGAATGTTGTAATGCAAATACGATAAAGCTTTTTACCCCACCCATATAATCTTTTGATCTCCTATCCTTTGACATCCAAGAACGATCCATTTTATGTCCAACAAAGAAACAAAGCTCCTATATGCCACAACAATTAGAGTTATTAATAGCTATCCTATTAATAGCCTCAAAATATATAATTGACCAATTTCAAATTTCAAATAGTGAACTAATGTAGCTAAGATGTCAATCAATAGAAGCCAATGATTTATGCATTCTAACATCTTCAACATCCTTAATTAGGTAGTGGTTCCTATCCCATATAGGAATACATAATCCCTATGTGTCAATTGCCAATGTACTTAATTTCATTTTAAAGAAATTTTGGTAGCATGTCCCTATAGTTCTCCAAGTACACAAAATGGACAAGGCACAATATATGACCTTGTCCAAATATGCACCCAAAGAACAATAGGAGAAACTACCAAAATTTCTAAAAAATGAATTAAGGACAAGTAATTAACTTCATAGATATTATGTTTTCCTATATTGTTCAATTGGACGATTCAAGCATCATTTGTAGAGAAAAGATCTTTATCACATGGTAGACAAATTTAAAAGTTGTCAACTTGAAACTGGCTTAGATAAAACCATTTTCACATTTGACAACTTAAATGTCTTTAGTATCTAATAAGAGAAACATTTGTCTTGCAATGATACTTGAATGGGAACTCTAAGGTTTCATGAATGCATATTTTTTTAAAATTAAAACGCAATTATTTATAGAATCATTACAACTTAGCAACATAACTCTCATTCTATCATGTTTATCCCAAATATATTACATTAAAGATGGAGTCATAAGAACCTTTTCACAACTTAAACCAACATATTTTTTTCAAAAAAGGTTCATACTAAATATAATCAAATTAATTTGAATTAACAATTTTAAATGCACAACAAGTAATTCTCTTACAAAATAAATAACATGACAAAAAAAAATGATAGAATGACATTATCATGCAAATGTTTTCCATCTACAAAACAAGTAATATAAATATTACTACTTATTATAGAATATGAGGCTCAAGAGGTGGGAAAGCTTGCCAAGGAGTAGTCATGACTGATGACCGACTTGGCTTGGAATCATTTAGCTTGCCATATCATTGAAATTTTTAAAACTTTAAATTCTAGAATCCTTAATTTAGTTTCCTAGGGTTTGTTTGACATGCTCCATACACTACATTCATTTAAGGACATTTTAATATACTATATTGGGAGTTCTAGGTGCATTTTAGATTTCTTGTTGATTGACTATAGGGGATTTAACTGCTCAACTTTCGGTTTCCCATGCCCTAAGGGCTACTATGGGATAGCCTTTATTTCTCTGATGTGAATATCCCATTTATATATGATTAAAATAATTATAGTGTAACATAGAGACCTTGGATTACAATTGATGGTATGGTACTATAATTAGCTCAATCGTTTGCAATTGATGTCATAATTGTACCTACATCTAGTTATTAGAGGAAATAGTGTGGTTACTGTTGAAGCTTGTCATCTAGATGTAGTGACTTGATTTTTATATCAGTGTCTAATGCCATATCGACAGGCTCGTTTTCCCTATTTGGATGATGTAGCTTATTGTAATGTAGAATGTCCATTGAAATCTGCTAATGCTAATAGAACCTAAGTTTCTCTTATATTTTTTATGGCATATTTCTGAATAACAAGATAAATCTAGAGAGTTATATATGTTTATCTTTCCCCGATTTCATCATAAAGGTTGAATTGTTTGGAGAAAAAGATTTAACATATTTAAGTTGATGGATTAATAACATTTCTATTACAAGGTAGCATTCTACCATGCTCAAAAATTCATACAGAATATAAACATCTAAAAAACTAATATTTTTTAGCATAAAATTATTTTCCATAGTATAAATCTTAAATAGAAAAAAAAACCCCCAAAAAAAGGCAGAATTGAAGTTAAGAAAGAGGGACCATGTATCAGGTGGTTGGGCAGAATACAATTTTTTTTTTTTTTTTTTTTTTTTTTCAGTCAGCTTGGATTTTAGCAATAACAATCTTGATAGTCTTGATGCATTCACCTTCTAATCCACTTATACAATTTTCTAATAAAGTTCATCAATGCAAATGAACCACCCCATGTATTATGTACAAGCTGAAATACAGAAAATTAAGCCATTCCTATTGCAAGCATACCTGAAACTATGCTTGAAGGCAAAAAGGATATGTCCTTGTAGAGTCAAAGAACTTTACAGAATAAAGATGATAAGCAAGGGTACATCTGAAATTTTAGAAACAAATATGAATTAGATTACTAAAGAAAGTTGTTATTTGCAAAACAGAATGAGGTAGGAAAATATGTTTTTCAATGAAGCTATGAAATAACCTCTCATCTAAATTAGAATGTATATTAAAGAAAAAAGTCTCCAGCCAAATAAATTTAGCATATCAAACACAAGACAAATAAATCGAAGAAAGAATGTTGCTCTCGATTTTTACCATTTGAATAAATAAATACACTTTTCAGAGTATTTTAAGCAAAAAAAGTCATGGTTTGACCCTCTATTAACTACAACTATCAGAGAAAGAAACAGGGTTGAGAAATATCCAAGATTAAAAATATAATTTAATTATTAAAATCTTTAGCCTTCACATTAAGCATAATTGTCAAGGGTTTCAACTATCTAACAACGTTTCAATATGCCTATGTCTATATCAATATTTCATAAAAGGTTTTGTTATTTTCTAACTTTAAAATCAATAAATTGTAAAAATAAAACATAGAAAGGAAGCCTAAACTAGTTCCAAACATGGTTAATGGCCCGATTGTAATGAGCCTTCCACGGAAAGGGATTTCATATCCATTATTAAGATAGGCCTCCTCCATTATTGTTTAAAGTTGTTTGTTTGCCTAAATGAAGCCTTGTGCAACACCAACTTTACCAAGAGATTTATCCTGCCCCTTGCCATATCAAAAGTTAGGCTTTCCAATTCTCCAACTCAAAATTGGTACCAGTCATCTTCACTATAATTGAACAATCTTGACCTTAGTTGTACTGTAAGGCCAAGTCAGTTAAGCACAAATATAAGAAAATAGGAAATTAAATAAAAGCAATTGCCAAAAAAAAAAAAAAAAAAACTAATTTGATGTGATATGCTAGTGATTCTACATTTATGGATGATGGAGAGATCAAATCATTATCAAGTATAGACTGGGATTACAAAAGCACTAAACTTCTCAAATTACAACCTTTCATAGGACTCAAAGAAATAGCCTTTGTACTATTGGAACTTGGAAATGTACAATATTTATCTAACCTATATGCCCATCCCAAAAATGTAGAAGTTTGGAGGCTCGAAAATTTAAGAAAAAGACATGATATATCCCTAACCCCACAAACTACTAGGAAATGCATAATATCACTCCATAAGAAGGATAATAATGAAAAAGGCATTAACAATAGAAGGAGAGCAAAATGGTTTGAGTTTGGTAGTCCATTTCGAACTAATCATTGTGCATGTCCTCCATGAATTCAACACACCTGTAAAGGCCCTATGTTTCCTCTTTTTCACTTGTCACTCATTTATTATTCCTTCAATAAGAGTCGCTCATACTCACCTTGAATGAATTTAAGATGATTCAAAGTCCCTATTTTTCCTTTCCTAATTATGAGTTCACTTATATCTTTCTTCCTGACCTTCATATTCAACTTAGTAAAAAATATTATAGATGATCCTAAGTCTTGAATTTTGCCCCATCTTTTTCCTTTTAAGGCAAAATTAAGAATAAATAAAATAATATTTGGTGTATAAACCTTAATATTAAGGAAAACTAAAAACTTATTCTATTTAACGAAAGAGACTCTAACTTATTGTCTTGTGAGGGATTTTTCACCACCTTCATGTGTACTCTTTTGTACCCTTCTATACTCTTTTTGATTTGGGTCTATGTTATCTCTATTTGTAGGATACATTATCTTCTTGTACTATTTCAGTCATTTCTCAATTAAATAAATTGTTTGTTTCCCCTTAAATAATTTTAAAATAAAATAAAAATAAAGTAAGAATAATTTATTTATAAAAAAAAAAGCCAAAATGTAACTATTACTTCTCCTTCCAGATGAACACTATTCTTATGTCTTATAACAACCAATAAAGGAAGAAAGTTTGAATTTTTATGACATAATAAGCAAGAGAAATTTAATGACTACGAATTAAAAAGAATGGCAAAAATAGAGCATCTAGTAAACCTTTCCACCTAAGCCATCTCTTGCTTCCTACAATATAGCCTTCTGACCTGCATTTGCCAAATATCTTGCAGTAGACAAACCAGCCAAACCTGTAAGTGTTTAAAAATTATCAATTTGACATCACAAGCAAAGAAATTTCAAAGGGAAAACTACTCTTCCAAAGTAATTTGTATTACATAATCATTTTATGGTAACTAAAGTTTTATAAGTATGATAATAATAGGAAAAGGAAAAAAAACATAACAATAAGGTTCTTTTGCAAGTCTGAGAGAACCCACACTTAGGAAAAACAACTAAATCTAGTTTTATAATGATCCATTCAGGTCTGGTACTTTACACTGCTGTAAATATTTTCAGGTAATTTGAAATCCCAAGTGGATGATGATTAGGTTGTCCATTCTAAGATATAGAAATTAGCTTCTTCATAAAATCATCAGTCGGTGTGATATGATGGCAAAGAGACAGAATTTATTCCACTTTGCTGTTATTTAGTAATTTTTAATTTAAGTGGTAGCTATGCAAACTTTACTTGTGTTTTATATCATTTAATAATTTTCTTAGAGTGGAAGACTTCCCAAAATTGATTTGTGCTAATTCTTATTATTTTTTCTGTTTGTGTTTTGTGCATGCTACAACTAGAATCTAGCATCTCCCATATCTCCACCCCAAACCCTTGCCACTTGAGCCACAAATACCCTTCAAAGGAACATAGCAAAATTTAGGAATTAATGGGATATGAAAACCAAATAAAAATAAATATAACTACAAAAAAAAAAAAAAAAACAAGCATATTAGAATTCCCTTTCCTACCCCCCACTTCCTTCTTCATGTATTCTCACATCCTAAACCCCATCTAAACTCTACTGTACTGGTGTGGTTATAATGTTCTGTTATGAAATGAATCAAACCTGTAATCAGCCATGAGAATTCCACCATTAAAAAGAAATCCATTACATAAGTTGCTCCTGTTAATGGTATCAGTTGTTTATGAATCATGTCAGCATGAGGTTTACTAAAAGAAATAATACTTTACAGTCATAAGATTTCTGTCCCAACCTCAAAGCATAAGCCCCATTCTGAATAATAAATAAAGAATGCAAAACCAAAGGAACGTGACTCCTCTTTCATGACAAGTTATAATCTTATTATTTCCCTTTTTTTTTTTTGCAAAATTTGAGTAAAAATAAATAAATAAATAAATAAAATTTTAAAAATAAAATTCAAAGATATATTTATCATCACCGAGGTTGGCTACACCTTCAAGGTTCATAGGGTATGTATTAAAATATAGTAATTTTGAGTTTAATTACAATATGTAGTATAGGAGCTTACAATTCATTTTCATTAACTAAGAGCATAATTTTTTTTAAAAAATATTTGAGTTTATATTATAAATCCATGATGCATTATTAAAAATATATTTATCTTATTTTATACAAAAAAATGTTTTCATAGCATTAATTATAAAAATTAGAATATAGTGTTTTTATGAAATTGATTAAAAATAATTTAATAATAATAGAATAAATAATCAAAATTTTAATTTATTACTTGGTTTAATATGAAAGGTATTATTTAACAATTATAAAATTTAATATATTGACATTACCAATATATTAAAAACGAATTTTGAATTTCAAATAACAAAAATTAAAAATATAACTAAATGTTTTTTAACTTAAAAAAAAAAAATTCAAAATTTAAAATTTGACCATCTCAAAGGGTGAAAAACTAGTAAATATTTGAAAATATAGGAGAATTGTTGAGATTTATTGGATGGGTCTTTTTGTTAATATTTAGTGTTAAAAAAAAATATTATAATCAAATGACATAATTGTAAATATAATAAGTAGTATTGTTATAAATATTAACAATAATTATTATTAATTAATGTGTTAGATTTGTTTCTTAAGGCTATTTTGGTTGCTGGAACATGTGAGATAAAGAAAAAAGAGAGAAAATTGGAGTGATGATGCCATGGAAGCCGTATTCTAAGAGGGGCTAAAATAAAGAGAGAGGTAGAAGGGAGAGAATAAAAAACCAAATTCCCTAAAAGAACTCAAAATAAACAATGATGGTTGAGGGGTTTGTATAATTTTACACTGAGGGAGTGGGGAGTGATGATGAGTGCTTTTTCTTTCCACCTCCCAAGGCCTTCACACTATTCTTTTGATGAAGTAATATTTTATCTTGTTTCTATGAGAATTGGACTACGTGACTGTACTGTTACTGTAGTGTTGTTTTGAAGCAAGAGCTCCTTCTCCATGTGAGCCTCTCCCCAAATAGTATTTTAGACCTTAGTTCCTTAGTAGTCAATGCTTTTTCCCTGTTTGGCATTCCTGTTTAACTGCTTCCTCGATCACTTTCCCAACGCCACCTCACTCCCTTTTTTCAATATGATTCTTCTGAATCTCATGCAAATCCCATCACCCCAGCCCCAGGATCCAAATAGCTTCTATCTCTTGCCTCACTACTCCTTTTTCACCGTTAAAAAGAAATCCATTACATAAGTTGCTCCTGTTAATGGTATCAGTTGTTTATGAATCATGTCAGCAGAAGTTTTACTGAGAGAAATAATACTTTACAGTCATAAGATTTCTGTCCCAACCTCAAAGCATAAGCCCCATTCTGAACAATAAATAAAGAATGCAAAACACAAAATTGCTTCTTCCAAGCGTTATTCATCTATGAAATAAAATCTCATGGTTGCTCTTCCAAGTGCTATTTATCTATGAAATAAAATCTCATGGTGCAACAATGAATGAAACAACGAACAAGTGGCATGAAGACAGGGCATGTGATTCGGGAACACCATAATTGCAAGCATAAGAATTGTGTTCTTCATAAAGATCAAGAAGAGCATGTTCCTACCTTTTGTAATGCAAGGGTGTCCCAGTTAACTCCCTTGAAAAAAGGATGTGTTTTCACCTATAAGAATGACATAATAAAATTTGTACACATAATTTAAATTATCTCTAGTCATATAGAATTATATATAGGTATAGATTCATTTCAAAATTCAAATAATTATTTGAGTTTTACATTTTAATTTTATTTTTAAATTTAAGACTTAATTATTTTGTAATTAGGGTACGTGTCATAAAATTGGAGCCTACTTTTTTTTTTTTTTTTGCGTGTTTATAAATGCCTCCAATTCCATATCTAGCTGTAATATATTTTTGTAAATGATTGTGATTGAAGTATAATTTCTTTTGATTTTAATTTTATAAGAATTAAAAATCTTATCTAAATTTGATTATTATTTTAGTTTTCTAAAAGTTCAGAGTATTACGAAGAAACCGTCAAACCGTGGCTTGATTAAAAGTATTATGGTCTAATAATAGGAAAATGTTAATGGTTTGTTCGGTAGAAAGATGTTTCCCTCCATGCATATCTGTTTAAAAAAAACACACACACACACACAGAGAAGACAGAAGCGTGCGTCTTCACTGTGACTGAGGATCAAATTCTCTTTGAGATTGAGATAAATTATTTATAGCTTCATTGTTCATGGAGAGTTGATTCAGTAGTGTCTTCCATTTGAAGACATACAGAAATGGTTAGAATTATCTATTCATTTCAAGAGATAACTTGCATCTATGACCCTTATACTCCCATGAACTTTGATCCTATTAACACAGTGGGCATCTATTATTTATAAAATATGGATGAAAAGAGAATAAAAATAAAATAAAATTCATGGGAAGTGTATTTTGGAAAAAATAATTCTTATTTGATACATTGGAAAAGTGTCTACCTCACATTACCCAAAAATATGTGTACATGGGTCATCATCCATAGTAACCCAATTCACATGAGGATGGTACATCATTCAACCAATAAAGGTACTTTAAGCTCAAAACAGTGGTACATTATAATCAAAACAATATTACTTTAATATCAAAATACATGTAAGGACATTTTCGGGTAATGTGAGGTAAAGACTACTATAATACATTAAATAAAAATTATTTTCCCAAAAATGTACTTCCCATGAAAATGACTTATGTAGGTTTTCTTTTATTTATATTTTATAAATAGTGCATATTTACATAATTCCCTCATTAATATAATATAATCATCTATACCTGATAATTAAGGAAATCGAAAATATTTACATACTAAGCCTTCATCTACACATATAGGCCAACACCTTAGGAGGTATTTGATTAAATAATAATAATAATGATTAAAAAATGGAAAAAATTAATTATGGGTCCATTTTTTAAGTGTTTTCAATAACATAATTATAAACCCCTTAAAATTTAAAATCATTTATTCAAACCACTTTATTCATTTAGCAACAAGGACTTAATTAATCACTAAGATCAAACACAATGATTTATAATTTTTTCTTTCATTACTATCATTTTTTTTTAATAAAATGAAGATTTCTATTGATAATTTTTTTTATAATAAAACGTAACTTATTTTAAATTAAAACCATTTATTATTAAAAAATGTATTTTAATTCATCTATGAGATTCTTTTAACTAATTCTTTTAGAATTTTTAGAATTTTTTTATTTCATATTTGAAGATAAAAAAATTATTATGAAATAATTTTATTCATTATAAAATTTATCTTTCTTTTCTAAATCAGAATTTTTGTCATGTCCATTCATATAATAAAATTAAAATTATAAATAAATAAATAAATAACTATTTTAATTAACAGCATCATGGAATCTCTCCATGCACACTTATGCAGCCAGCCATCAGTTCCCACTGCAGCCACGTGTCTTCCAACAAGTATATTCCCTTTCTTTGGCTCTCCACGTTTGTGTTCTATTTTTATTTATTTATTTTATCTTGATTAGTAGTTCACAGAACAAGCATGCATGACAAGGATATGAGTAGATATGTCATGGCTATGATCACTTCTAACAATAAACCCTCTTAAACCAAGTGAAGTATGAATGCAGTATGCAAGTCTAAATAATGGTGGAAGAATAAAAACAAAGGAGAATGCATGTAAGATGTATATATAACTATAAATAAGGATTCAAAATGAGGGGGAAAATCATCGCGAAGGGTGAACCATGGGTGATAAGCCACTTTAAGATTCATCCTTTGGATAAATATTAAAAGTAAAAGAGTATAAAATGTCTACCAATGTTGTCATTTTTTTTTCACTTTTAAGTTAAATATATTTTTATTGTTATAAATGAAGTAATGAATGCCACCACATTTATTATATTAAATGTTCATTAAAAGCCTATAAAAATGTTTCCTATCCTCTATAAAATGCATCCCAATCAAAGAAATAAAATTTCTTCCTCTCTTATTCTCTTTTTTTATTTTTTTTTATTTTTATTCTCCATATCTTTCATTCTTTCAACTCTCTTAATTATCTTTTATGATTCATTCCTCTCCATTATATATTATTATCAAAATAATATATAGTTGTTCTCTACTTTTATTTGTGTTGCATTTATCCTCCTTTTACAACATGTTATTAGCACAAATTGCTCTAAAGGTAATTCTCATATCTTAAACTAGTGGACATGGGCGAGGACAAGGAAATGGTTGTGGTCATGGAAGGAATCCACGATATAATGGTTATTATGGTAATAATTCCTCAAATTCTCATAAAATGAAAGCTTCATTGCACCACTAGAAGTGGAATAATATTGAGGCAAAACAAGAAAATGGGAAGTGTTTACAAGATTAACCTCCAAAGAACCATGACAAAAATTGTTATAAATGTGGTATGAAGGGCCATTGGTCGTGTATTTATCGTACACTCAAACATTTGGTCAACCTTTACCAAGCATCAATAAAAGCAAAAGGAAAAGAGATAGAGATGAACTTTACCAATGGTGATGGATTGAACGTAACCTACTATGACATTGATTTCTTTGGAGGTCCTAGTGAAAAAATAGACCATTTAATAAATGATGAGAATGCTAACATTGATTGGTGTTACTTTATATATCAAATAATATATTATTATGTCTTATATTTATATCTGATTATTACATTTTCTTTTTTATTGTTATTTATATTATGCCTTGTTTTTTTTAATATTAGTTGTATCTAAAATCCATGTGTTATTTGGTATCAAGATGAATGAGCATGATGTATGTTTCGCAAATTATGAAACCACGCACATAATTCTTCGAGATAAAATATATTTCATTGAATTGACATTGATAAAAGCTAATGTAAGTACCATATTTGGTACTACAAGCTTAGTTGAAGGCTCTGGAAGAGGAAACATAATGCTACCAAATGGAACTAGATTTCTTATAAATGATGCTTTATATTCTAGCAAATCTAGAATAAATTTGCTCAGTTTTAAAGATATCCACAAAAATGTATATCATATTGAAACTATGAATGAAGATAATGTAATTATCTTTACATTACTTCCATTATATCTGGCCAGAAGCTTATAATAGAAAAACTCTCGGCTTTCTCCTTTAGGTTGTATCATACAACTATAAAGCCTATTGAATCATATTTTGTCGTGAACCAAAAGTTCAACGACCCAAAAGTTTTTGTCCTTTGGCATGTGAGACTAGGTCACCCAAGGTTTTCAATGATGCGTTAAACAATCGAACACTCACATGGGCCTCCACTAAAGAACCAGAAAAGTCTTTTGCCCAATGAATACTCACGTGCTACTTGCTCACAAGGTAAATTGATAGTCAAACCACTTTTTACTAAAGTTATATCTAAGTCACTAGTCTTTTTAAAAAGAATACATTGGAACATATGTGGGCCTATCCATCCACCATGTGGACCAATTCGTTTTTTTATGATCTTAATAGATGCTTCTACTAGGTGGCCACATGTTTGTCTCCTTTTTACACGTAATGTTGTCTTTGTTGACTCCTTTCACAAGTGATCAAATTATGAGCACAATTCCAAGGTTATCCAATTAAGATAATACATCTTGATAATGTTGGCGAATTTACTTCTCAAACATTCATTAACTACTATCTATTGGTAGGGATAAATATTGAGCATCCTATTGCTCATACTCATACCCAAAATGGTTTAGCAGAATCCTTCATCAAACGTCTTTAATTAATAGCTCGACCATTACTAATGAAAACCAAATTACATACTTCTGCCTGGGGACATGTTATTATGCATGCTGCAACTTTAGATTGTATTCGACCTACAACTTACCATGAATACTTCGCTCCACAACTCATACTTGGAAAACAAAAATATCTCTCACTTATGAATCTTTGGTTGTGTAGTATATGTACCAATTGCACCTACACAATGCACTAAAATGGGTTCCCAATGAAGACCTGGGATTTATTTAGGTTTTAATTCTCTATCTATCATAAGATATTGTTAGAAAAATTAGGCTAATCCAACCTAAGGTAATCACCCTAGAAGGAGGAGTAGGGGATGAATAGAGTGATGGTATTTTTTTTGAAAATTTAAATTATATGAATACAAGAGTCAATTATATGCAAATGTGTAATAAAAACAATATAAAGATGGATGCATATAAGGATCCCATCTTGATCCTTATACAAATGAATATGAACTAAAGTTCAAAGGATCATTTATTTGCAAAATCTTGCAAACCAATTACCAGATGCATTCATTGATACAAAGAAAGTGACAGTCACATATCTCGACTACAAAATACTCCAGCACAGATTGATGTTTCTATAGGATAGTTAACAAATAAACCTAAGATATGCCTGAAGCGTGGTAGACCTATCGACTCAAATGATGTAACTCCCTAGAAGAGGAGAAAACAAGAAAAACTTGACACTTTAGATGAGGTCGTTAAAAAGACTTATCAGTTTAAATTTGATAAATCTATAGCCCCAAAAGAGGCACAAATAATGCAGAAAGCCCATAAAGAGGCACATATTGAACAAGATGCCCTTGAAAAGGCACATGTACTTGAAAATTGTGAAATCTTAGTAAGTTGTGCACACATGGGAAAAAAATGGGATCCAAATAATATTGCTATTAACAATATTTTTTCTTTTCAAGCGACCCATGATATCATAAGAAATTATGAAGCTCCCAAACCACGAAATGTGGAAGAATGTCGACATAGAAATGATTGGCCAAAATGGAAAGCTATGCAAGCAAAGTTAAACTTATTAACAAAACGAGAAGTTTTTGGACCTGTACTCCAAACACTTGAAGATGCAAAGTCTATTGGGTAAAAATGGGTATTTTTATGAAAAAGAAATGAGAATAATGAAATCATAAGATATAAAGCGTGATTAGTAGCACAAGGTTTCTTTTAGAGACCAGGTATTGACTATGAGGAAACATACTCTCCTGACATGGACATGATCACATTTCATTTCTTAATTAGTTTGGTAGTCTCATAAGGATTGGATATGATCCTCATGGATGTTATTACAACATATTTATATAGATCCATAGATAATGATATATACATGAAAATCCCTGAAGGATTTAAACTGCCTCAAACAAATAATACAAAGATTTGTAACATGTACTCAATCAAGTCACAACGATCCTTGTATAGATTAAAGTAAGCAGGACGCATGTGGTACAATCGCCTTTGCAAATACTTACTAAAAGAAGGGTATGTGAATAACCCTATATGTCCATGCATCTTCATTAAGAAATCAGAAACCAGATTTACAATAATTGCAGTGTATGTTGATGACTTAAATCTTGTTGGAACTCATGAAGAGCTCATAAGAACAAAAAAAAAAAATACTTAAAAAAGGAATTTGAGATGAAAGATCTTGGAAAAACAAAATTTTCTATTGGTCTTAAATCGAGCATTTTCCAAATGGAGTTTTAGTACATTAATCAACATACATTAAGAAAATTTTGAAGCACATCTTTTAACCTTTCCAATAGTTGTCTGATCACTTGATGTGAAAAAAAATCCATTTTGGCCTTGAAAAAAATGTGAAGAATTACTTAGTCCTAAAGTACCATATATTAGTGCTTGGTGCACTTATATATCTTGCCAATTGTACATGTCTAAACATTGCTTTTTCTGTCAATTTATCAGCAAGATAAAGTTCCACTTCAACTCAAAGACATTGAAATGGTATCAAACATATATTGTACTATCTTTGCGGAACTACTGATGTGGGTCTATTTTACTTAAGGAAATCAAGCAACAATTGCTTGGATATGTAGATGCAAGATACCTTTCAGATCCGCATAAAGGTAGGTCATAAATAGGGTATATGTTTAATTGCAATGGTACTACTATTTCATGGAGATTTGTCAAACAAACAATGATGTCACATTATCAAATTATTCAAAAATATTTGCAATTCATGAAGCAAGTCGTGAATGTATATGACTAAGATCTATGATCCAACATATTCGGAAACCATATGGACTCTCCTCTATCAAAAGTGACCCGATAATATTATTTGAAGATAATGTTGCATGCATTGCACAAATAACAAGGGGTCATATTAAAAGAGATAGAACTAAACACATTTCATCAAAATTATTTTATAGACATGAACACCATAAAAGTGGTGAAATTGGTGTGCAACAAATACGCTCAAGTGATAATCTAACAGATTTATTCACAAACTCATTGCCAACCTCAACATTAAAGAAGTTAATACATAAGATTGGAATGCATCAACTCAAGGATATCAACATGAGGGAGAGTTTGCTTGTAAAAGGGTGTTAGTGTACTATACTTTTTTTTCCCTTTGTCCAAATTTTGTCCCATTGGGTTTTACTAGCAAGGTTTTTAATGAGACAATCCTAACATATCAAGAGCAACTTAAAGAATTATCATAATATTGTACTCTTTTTCCTTCGCTAGGTTTTCCTATAGGGTTTTTTACTAGCAAGGTTTTAATGAGACATATTCTTCTAATGTGGTTGACATCCAAGGAAAAGTGTCATAAATAAAGTAATGAATACCACCACATTTATTATATTAAATATTCATTAATATTATTTATGACTCCATTAATATTCATTAATGGAAGCCATTTGGAAAGCCTATAAAACGGCTTCCCATCCCCTATAAGATGCATCCTAAGGAAAGAAAGAAATTCTCTCGTTCTTATTCTCTCTGTCTTTCATTCTTTCAACTCTATTAATTCTCTTTTTTGATTTTTTCATTCCCATTATATATTATTATTAAAATAATATCTAGTTGTTCTCTACTTTTATTTACATTGCATTTATTTTTGTTTTACAACACTTATTTTTTCTTTTCTCTATTTTATTTTATTTTTTCTCTTCTAGTAATTATAATTCTAATTATTATTATTAATGTTATTTTATAAACATAATATAACCTATCAAAAAATAATAATAATAACACATATATAAAATAATATAATAATTAATTTATAAATTATTGTTTCATTAGTTATTATTATTGTTATTATTATTTCAATATATTTTTTTTAAATATTATATATAACTTATACAATAAGAGTAATAATAAAATAATTTTGCAAATATTGTTTCATTCATGTATTGAAGATAGTTTTCTTATATAAAATTTCATAAATTTTCAATTGTTTTTAACAATATGATTATTAAGAAAATATTACAATAAAAAATTAGTATTGATAATTATGAAAAAACAAAATTAAAGCATGTGTTATCGTACTTTTAGTGTACTTATATTGTAATTTCAATGCATAACTATGACACATACATTTTGGAACAAACTTAATAGTGTTAGAAGCATTGTCTTATCCTACTATATTGATTTCTTTATATTTAAGGCATCCCAATGAATTAGCATCATATACTAGATGCATTCTTATTAGCAATAATTCTTATAATGAGACTCATACACCTTATAAAAAAAATGTCTTATAGGGTTAATTTATAGTAGATGAAATGTTAAAAAAATATAAAATATATGACAACCATTCATCAATACTTGTTTAAAAGGAAAATTTTAAAATAAAGTTAGGTTATGCAGTAATGTATAAGACATTTAAAGTATTCATGTTGTAAAATCATTATATTTTTGTGGTATGTATACGTTGGCTTTTATATTAATACATAATATCGGTGTACTAGCATTATACATTTAATGAATCATTATTATGCATGATTTTTTTTTAATAAAGCCTATAAGTTTTAAGAATTAGATGAAAGAAAGATCATATTCTAAGATTGGTTTATAATCAATGACATTATAATAATAAAAATATGAACAATGATACATATGAAATATTAATAATATAAAACTAATATCATAAATAATAATATTAATAATATGTTAACAATGATGATAATAATAAATATATAATTATAATTTTTTTAATTAAAAGTATAGTTAGTCTTAACATATAGTAAATAAAGCACAAAAGGTAGAAAAGAAAAGTAGAAAAGTAATTATGGGAGTAGGAGGAAAAGACAAAATGATGTAATTGGAATTATGGAATGATCAAATTATCAAACTATAACTTGTGAATTGGACAAGACTTTGAGACTTGGTGACCCTTAAGGGAGAGCTTATCATCACTTCGAGCTAGGTGATCATTTTTTAAAAAATTTCGAAAATAAAGCCCATGAAAAATTTATTTATTAAGAATAATAACAATTTTGTATTTTTTTTTTATACAAATTAGATATTTAATTTATCAGAATCATTTTGATGGTAATGACGAACAAAATAACTCCTCAAATAGGTGAAATAATTCATTTTCTCAATTTTATATGCAAAATTATTTTAAAACAAAAGGGATAATACATTATTTTTGTTATCAATCCAAATTTTGACTTTCATTTTAAAATCCATCTATAAAATCTCTCTTTATATATATATATTATATTATAATATATATATATATATATATATATATATCTGCCTAGATTGCCTAATCATCTATTCATTGATTGTCTATAACTTCTTGCCTGATTATCAATTTAGATGTTCATATTTGCATATATTTATTCATTCCACGATGTATTTTGTTGGCTTATTTGTAATGTTTACAATTTTGATGAAATGTTTGATTATTTGAAACCGAATTTCCCCAAACCCACTAATAAAAAGCAAGTAGAAGTCCGACCAAGAGGGGTGTTCTTGGCCGGTGGCCTTCCTGATAAGTCACCTTAGCCGTAGACTAGATTTAGATTTTGCAATTAGTACCTTTCTTTTCCTTCTAGGAATCACTATCATCTTGACCAATCTAGCAATGCACCAAAAAGTCAATTTGGCCAAGTTTAAAAAGTTTGCTTTAAGCCTGTTCATCATAGTTGACAGAAGTTAGAATTACAATGAAATATCTAGGAGAAAATGTCCGCAGGAGCAGAGAGAGATAGTGAAGGCAATACATTCAGTCATGAATGATCCGATTGTCGATCTATCGGATCAGATGATTACTATGTTTGCCAAAAATGCCTGGGCCGTATGTGGAACAAATCAATTCCACAAGGAGGGGAAACTGCAAAATTCCGTACAAGGTCACTTGCGAACAGGCTAATGCAGCCAAGGCAATAAGAATCCATGCCTTCTTTTCACCAAAGAGAAGATAGATTGCGCTACTGTAGGCTATCATCATGAATGTTACGGAGAGGAATAGAGTAACAAGGCCAAATATCAACCTCGTGGGAAGGGCAAAAAGAAAATCATCCTCTGCATATCGTGCTGTGAGAATGGATAGGCATATCAGCACCGAAGCAGTGGATAAGAAGAGGGAAAGCGCATCCGAAACTGCAAAAACTTTGAAGGCAATTTCTTTGGAGAAATTTGGTATGCCAGTATCATCATGGTTGCCACCCGGGATGGTAATTGCTGCTGCAAACACTACAGTAGCAATAAGCGCTGCTGCCAATGTGTAAGATTTTGCTGTGCCTTTCATCCATTTCTCCCCTTCTTTTATCAACTCTTTATGTGCGTTTATAAATACCATTTTTGGTGTATCTTCGTTTTCGTTCTCAGATTCACTGAAGGCTCTCGGTGCATATTTTTCAATTTCCTGTGTAAAAATCAAAAAGTTTCTAAGATACAGAAAAAGAGTGGATATGTATAAGAAAATTAATTCCCCTTCAAAACAAAAATTATTACCTTAAACCAATGTAACTCGCGTTGCATTTGTAGAGCTGCACCAGAAACGAGACTGAGCCGGTGCGGAGGGGCCAATTTTCCAGCCAAATGCAAGATGTTATTTGAATCATCTTCGGTTCGTATTATAAGTTGTCTATGCATACCGGTTTCGCACATGAGGTTGAAAATCTTTTCATAACGATTTAATACTACCAATTTGAATACATTCTCATCCAGATACTCGAGTGCAAAAGGATATGACTTTATAATCTCTTCCAGAATCTCGGGAATCCCATATTTTGCCCCATTAATGAATGATTGTCTAAATATTTTCTTTGCTCTTGACACTTTCAAACTTCAGTACATAGGTGGTAAAGCAATTGAAGAGTCTGAGAATGCATTGTTTTTGTTTCTTGGATGTGCTTGATGGGTGGTGGCACTGCAATTAAAATTATATTAAGGACAACATAACATTGCATTAAGGACAACCTAACCATCCAACCAGTTCCCAGAATATTGCATTCGCCTTTCGGCAAGCTGTGTGCAACGTAAAATTGAAGCAGTTCAGATGCAAAAGCAGGACTAACAGAAGAAAAAACAAGAAAGCAACCCTGAACCAAGTACCAATTAAACACTAATCTAATTAAAGTGATCGTGAGAAGTTGCCAACTCATATTGGCTGGTGTAAAGTTTTTTTGGAATTTAAAGGATAGAATCAAGAAGCCTAATGAAGCTTGGTACAAGCTCAATTAGTCGACTTCTTATTAATTAACCAGGAGCATCTAGTGACAAGATATTCACAAAATCTATCAAAGCAATGAAAATTGTGCATCCTGCATAAATCTCTGAGTAGTAGAGTATTATCCATTGGAATTTGATTGTAGAGCTGATTTCAAATCCATTACTCGAACTTAAAAGGAAAAAAAATTAAGACAATTTTGTGAGGACATATTAAAATTGTGAGGACCTCGAATTCAACAAATTAGCATTTCTCTACCGGGTGCAATTTGGCAAATTGGTTTGACCTTACTCGAATCTCGGTGAAGTTGAGAAACCATTTTTAGTACTCAAGTTAGGATTTGGTCGAGTTTCTCAACCAAAAGTTAATTTTGGTTAAGCTCAATTTTGGGCTGAGTTTAGACCAATGCTTCAACAATCTAAGTTGAATTAAACTCCATTAATATTTTATAATATTTATAGAATGTATTGCTATATAATAATATCAAATTTTTTTATGAAATAAGTTTAAGGGAAAAATCATCAAAATATATTAAGCTAACTCTCAGAAATTTGCCTACCCCCTTGTGAATACTATTTGGAGGGAAAATTAATTAGGAAGCCTCTTAAGCAAGCCAGAAAGGTATCTTG